>NW_028254205.1:0-226825 GCF_964263255.1 Lissotriton vulgaris
TTTATTTTTGAACGTCAGTTCACATTTGTAGGTGGATCATCAGTGTTAGAGCTAAAATTAGCATGTTTAAAGTGATTTTCATGCTTCCAGGGGCCCAAAACACAAGATTTATGGAATGGTTAAAAGTGCATGAAAATGGCCAATTTACTCACTCTGAGTTCTCAAAAGGGGTTTCTTCACCCCGGGAAGTTAATTAAATACCATTTGGAGGATTTTAATGTTCGAGCAAAAACGGCTGATTTTCGACAAAAGAGATAACACCCCCCCATTACGTCATGCTTCAGAAATGTGGAAAATGGTCCGTTTTCAAATGTTTTATTTTTGAACGTCAGTTCACATTTGTAGGTGGATCATCAGTGTTAGAGCTAAAATTAGCATGTTTAAAGTGATTTTCATGCTTCCAGGGGCTCGGGAAGTGAAATAAATACCATTTGGAGGCATTTAATGTTCGAGCAAAAACGGCTGATTTTCCACAAAAGAGATAACACCCCCCCATTACGTCATGCTTCAGAAATGTGGAAAATGGTCCGTTTTCAAATGTTTTATTTTTGAACGTCAGTTCACATTTGTAGGTGGATCATCAGTGTTAGAGCTAAAATTAGCATGTTCAAAGTGATTTTCATGCTTCCAGGGGCCCAAAACACAAGATTTATGGAATGGTTAAAAGTGCATGAAAATGGCCAATTTACTCACTCTGAGTTCTCAAAAAGGGTTTCTTCACCCCGGGAAGTTAATTAAATACCATTTGGAGGCATTTAATGTTAGAGCAAAAACGGCTGATTTTCCACAAAAGAGATAACACCCCCCCATTACGTCATGCTTCAGAAATGTGGAAAATGGTCCGTTTTCAAATGTTTTATTTTTGAACGTCAGTTCACATTTGTAGGTGGATCATCAGTGTTAGAGCTGAAATTGGCATGTTTAAAGTGATTTTCATGCTTCCAGGGGCTCGGGAAGTTAATTAAATACCATTTGGAGGCATTTAATGTTCGAGCAAAAACGGCTGATTTTCGACAAAAGAGATAACACCCCCCCATTACGTCATGCTTCAGAAATGTGGAAAATGGTCCGTTTTCAAATGTTTTATTTTTGAACGTCAGTTCACATTTGTAGGTGGATCATCAGTGTTAGAGCTAAAATTAGCATGTTTAAAGTGATTTTCATGCTTCCAGGGGCCCAAAACACAAGATTTTTGGAATGGTTAAAAGTGCATGAAAATGGCCAATTTACTCACTCTGAGTTCTCAAAAAGGGTTTCTTCACCCCGGGAAGTTAATTAAATACCATTTGGAGGCATTTAATGTTAGAGCAAAAACGGCTGATTTTCAACAAAAGAGATAACACCCCCCCATTACGTCATGCTTCAGAAATGTGGAAAATGGTCCGTTTTCAAATGTTTTATTTTTGAACGTCAGTTCACATTTGTAGGTGGATCATCAGTGTTGAGCTAAAATTAGCATGTTGAAAGTGATTTTCATGCTTCCAGGGGCCCAAAACACAAGATTTATGGAATGGTTAAAAGTGCATGAAAATGGCCAATTTACTCACTCTGAGTTCTCAAAAAGGGTTTCTTCACCCCGGGAAGTTAATTAAATACCATTTGGAGGCATTTAATGTTAGAGCAAAAACTGCTGATTTTCGACAAAAGAGATAACACCCCCCCCATTACGTCATGCTTCAGAAATGTGGAAAATGGTCCGTTTTCAAATGTTTTATTTTTGAACGTCAGTTCACATTTGTAGGTGGATCATCAGTGTTAGAGCTAAAATTAGCATGTTTAAAGTGATTTTCATGCTTCCAGGGGCTCGGGAAGTTAATTAAATACCATTTGGAGGCATTTAATGTTCGAGCAAAAACGTCTGATTTTCGACAAAAGAGATAACACCCCCCCATTACGTCATGCTTCAGAAATGTGGAAAATGGTCCGTTTTCAAATGTTTTATTTTTGAACGTCAGTTCACATTTGTAGGTGGATCATCAGTGTTAGAGCTAAAATTAGCATGTTTAAAGTGATTTTCATGCTTCCAGGGGCCCAAAACACAAGATTTATGGAATGGTTAAAAGTGCATGAAAATGGCCAATTTACTCACTCTGAGTTCTCAAAAGGGGTTTCTTCACCCCGGGAAGTTAATTAAATACCATTTGGAGGATTTTAATGTTCGAGCAAAAACGGCTGATTTTCGACAAAAGAGATAACACCCCCCCATTACGTCATGCTTCAGAAATGTGGAAAATGGTCCGTTTTCAAATGTTTTATTTTTGAACGTCAGTTCACATTTGTAGGTGGATCATCAGTGTTAGAGCTAAAATTAGCATGTTTAAAGTGATTTGCATGCTTCCAGGGGCTCGGGAAGTGAAATAAATACCATTTGGAGGCATTTAATGTTCGAGCAAAAACGGCTGATTTTCCACAAAAGAGATAACACCCCCCCATTACGTCATGCTTCAGAAATGTGGAAAATGGTCCGTTTTCAAATGTTTTATTTTTGAACGTCAGTTCACATTTGTAGGTGGATCATCAGTGTTAGAGCTAAAATTAGCATGTTCAAAGTGATTTTCATGCTTCCAGGGGCCCAAAACACAAGATTTATGGAATGGTTAAAAGTGCATGAAAATGGCCAATTTACTCACTCTGAGTTCTCAAAAAGGGTTTCTTCACCCCGGGAAGTTAATTAAATACCATTTGGAGGCATTTAATGTTAGAGCAAAAACGGCTGATTTTCCACAAAAGAGATAACACCCCCCCATTACGTCATGCTTCAGAAATGTGGAAAATGGTCCGTTTTCAAATGTTTTATTTTTGAACGTCAGTTCACATTTGTAGGTGGATCATCAGTGTTAGAGCTAAAATTAGCATGTTTAAAGTGATTTTCATGCTTCCAGGGGCCCAAAACACAAGATTTTTGGAATGGTTAAAAGTGCATGAAAATGGCCAATTTACTCACTCTGAGTTCTCAAAAAGGGTTTCTTCACCCCGGGAAGTTAATTAAATACCATTTGGAGGCATTTAATGTTAGAGCAAAAACGGCTGATTTTCAACAAAAGAGATAACACCCCCCCATTACGTCATGCTTCAGAAATGTGGAAAATGGTCCGTTTTCAAATGTTTTATTTTTGAACGTCAGTTCACATTTGTAGGTGGATCATCAGTGTTGAGCTAAAATTAGCATGTTGAAAGTGATTTTCATGCTTCCAGGGGCCCAAAACACAAGATTTATGGAATGGTTAAAAGTGCATGAAAATGGCCAATTTACTCACTCTGAGTTCTCAAAAAGGGTTTCTTCACCCCGGGAAGTTAATTAAATACCATTTGGAGGCATTTAATGTTAGAGCAAAAACGGCTGATTTTCGACAAAAGAGATAACACCCCCCCATTACGTCATGCTTCAGAAATGTGGAAAATGGTCCGTTTTCAAATGTTTTATTTTTGAACGTCAGTTCACATTTGTAGGTGGATCATCAGTGTTAGAGCTAAAATTAGCATGTTTAAAGTGATTTTCATGCTTCCAGGGGCCCAAAACACAAGATTTATGGAATGGTTAAAAGTGCATGAAAATGGCCAATTTACTCACTCTGAGTTCTCAAAAAGGGTTTCTTCACCCCGGGAAGTTAATTAAATACCATTTGGAGGCATTTAATGTTCGAGCAAAAACGGCTGATTTTCGACAAAAGAGATAACACCCCCCCATTACGTCATGCTTCAGAAAGGTGGAAAATGGTCCGTTTTCAAATGTTTTATTTTTGAACGTCAGTTCACATTTGTAGGTGGATCATCAGTGTTAGAGCTAAAATTAGCATGTTTAAAGTGATTTTCATGCTTCCAGGGGCTCGGGAAGTTAATTAAATACCATTTGGAGGCATTTAATGTTCGAGCAAAAACGGCTGATTTTCGACAAAAGAGATAACACCCCCCCATTACGTCATGCTTCAGAAATGTGGAAAATGGTCCGTTTTCAAATGTTTTATTTTTGAACGTCAGTTCACATTTGTAGGTGGATCATCAGTGTTAGAGCTAAAATTAGCATGTTTAAAGTGATTTTCATGCTTCCAGGGGCTCGGGAAGTTAATTAAATACCATTTGGAGGCATTTAATGTTAGAGCAAAAACGGCTGATTTTCGACAAAAGAGATAACACCCCCCCATTACGTCATGCTTCAGAAATGTGGAAAATGGTCCGTTTTCAAATGTTTTATTTTTGAACGTCAGTTCACATTTGTAGGTGGATCATCAGTGTTAGAGCTCAAATTAGCATGTTTAAAGTGATTTTCATGCTTCCAGGGGCCCAAAACACAAGATTTATGGAATGGTTAAAAGTGCATGAAAATGGCCAATTTACTCACTCTGAGTTCTCAAAAAGGGTTTCTTCACCCCGGGAAGTTAATTAAATACCATTTGGAGGATTTTAATGTTCGAGCAAAAACGGCTGATTTTCGACAAAAGAGATAACACCCCCCCATTACGTCATGCTTCAGAAATGTGGAAAATGGTCCGTTTTCAAATATTTTATTTTTGAACGGCAGTTCACATTTGTAGGTGGATCATCAGTGTTAGAGCTAAAATTAGCATGTTTAAAATGATTTTCATGCTTCCAGGGGCTCGGGAAGTGAAATAAATACCATTTGGAGGCATTTAATGTTCGAGCAAAAACGGCTGATTTTCCACAAAAGAGATAACACCCCCCCATTACGTCATGCTTCAGAAATGTGGAAAATGGTCCGTTTTCAAATGTTTTATTTTTGAACGTCAGTTCACATTTGTAGGTGGATCATCATGGTTAGAGCTAAAATTAGCATGTTCAAAGTGATTTTCATGCTTCCAGGGGCCCAAAACACAAGATTTATGGAATGGTTAAAAGTGCATGAAAATGGCCAATTTACTCACTCTGAGTTCTCAAAAAGGGTTTCTTCACCCCGGGAAGTTAATTAAATACCATTTGGAGGCATTTAATGTTAGAGCAAAAACGGCTGATTTTCCACAAAAGAGATAACACCCCCCCATTACGTCATGCTTCAGAAATGTGGAAAATGGTCCGTTTTCAAATGTTTTATTTTTGAACGTCAGTTCACATTTGTAGGTGGATCATCAGTGTTAGAGCTGAAATTGGCATGTTTAAAGTGATTTTCATGCTTCCAGGGGCTCGGGAAGTTAATTAAATACCATTTGGAGGCATTTAATGTTCGAGCAAAAACGGCTGATTTTCGACAAAAGAGATAACACCCCCCCATTACGTCATGCTTCAGAAATGTGGAAAATGGTCCGTTTTCAAATGTTTTATTTTTGAACGTCAGTTCACATTTGTAGGTGGATCATCAGTGTTAGAGCTAAAATTAGCATGTTTAAAGTGATTTTCATGCTTCCAGGGGCCCAAAACACAAGATTTTTGGAATGGTTAAAAGTGCATGAAAATGGCCAATTTACTCACTCTGAGTTCTCAAAAAGGGTTTCTTCACCCCGGGAAGTTAATTAAATACCATTTGGAGGCATTTAATGTTAGAGCAAAAACGGCTGATTTTCAACAAAAGAGATAACACCCCCCCATTACGTCATGCTTCAGAAATGTGGAAAATGGTCCGTTTTCAAATGTTTTATTTTTGAACGTCAGTTCACATTTGTAGGTGGATCATCAGTGTTAGAGCTAAAATTAGCATGTTTAAAGTGATTTTCATGCTTCCAGGGGCCCAAAACACAAGATTTTTGGAATGGTTAAAAGTGCATGAAAATGGCCAATTTACTCACTCTGAGTTCTCAAAAAGGGTTTCTTCACCCCGGGAAGTTAATTAAATACCATTTGGAGGCATTTAATGTTAGAGCAAAAACGGCTGATTTTCGACAAAAGAGATAACACCCCCCCCATTACGTCATGCTTCAGAAATGTGGAAAATGGTCCGTTTTCAAATGTTTTATTTTTGAACGTCAGTTCACATTTGTAGGTGGATCATCAGTGTTAGAGCTAAAATTAGCATGTTTAAAGTGATTTTCATGCTTCCAGGGGCTCGGGAAGTTAATTAAATACCATTTGGAGGCATTTAATGTTCGAGCAAAAACGGCTGATTTTCGACAAAAGAGATAACACCCCCCCATTACGTCATGCTTCAGAAATGTGGAAAATGGTCCGTTTTCAAATGTTTTATTTTTGAACGTCAGTTCACATTTGTAGGTGGATCATCAGTGTTAGAGCTAAAATTAGCATGTTTAAAGTGATTTTCATGCTTCCAGGGGCCCAAAACACAAGATTTATGGAATGGTTAAAAGTGCATGAAAATGGCCAATTTACTCACTCTGAGTTCTCAAAAGGGGTTTCTTCACCCCGGGAAGTTAATTAAATACCATTTGGAGGATTTTAATGTTCGAGCAAAAACGGCTGATTTTCGACAAAAGAGATAACACCCCCCCATTACGTCATGCTTCAGAAATGTGGAAAATGGTCCGTTTTCAAATGTTTTATTTTTGAACGTCAGTTCACATTTGTAGGTGGATCATCAGTGTTAGAGCTAAAATTAGCATGTTTAAAGTGATTTGCATGCTTCCAGGGGCTCGGGAAGTGAAATAAATACCATTTGGAGGCATTTAATGTTCGAGCAAAAACGGCTGATTTTCCACAAAAGAGATAACACCCCCCCATTACGTCATGCTTCAGAAATGTGGAAAATGGTCCGTTTTCAAATGTTTTATTTTTGAACGTCAGTTCACATTTGTAGGTGGATCATCAGTGTTAGAGCTAAAATTAGCATGTTCAAAGTGATTTTCATGCTTCCAGGGGCCCAAAACACAAGATTTATGGAATGGTTAAAAGTGCATGAAAATGGCCAATTTACTCACTCTGAGTTCTCAAAAAGGGTTTCTTCACCCCGGGAAGTTAATTAAATACCATTTGGAGGCATTTAATGTTAGAGCAAAAACGGCTGATTTTCCACAAAAGAGATAACACCCCCCCATTACGTCATGCTTCAGAAATGTGGAAAATGGTCCGTTTTCAAATGTTTTATTTTTGAACGTCAGTTCACATTTGTAGGTGGATCATCAGTGTTAGAGCTAAAATTAGCATGTTTAAAGTGATTTTCATGCTTCCAGGGGCCCAAAACACAAGATTTTTGGAATGGTTAAAAGTGCATGAAAATGGCCAATTTACTCACTCTGAGTTCTCAAAAAGGGTTTCTTCACCCCGGGAAGTTAATTAAATACCATTTGGAGGCATTTAATGTTAGAGCAAAAACGGCTGATTTTCAACAAAAGAGATAACACCCCCCCATTACGTCATGCTTCAGAAATGTGGAAAATGGTCCGTTTTCAAATGTTTTATTTTTGAACGTCAGTTCACATTTGTAGGTGGATCATCAGTGTTGAGCTAAAATTAGCATGTTGAAAGTGATTTTCATGCTTCCAGGGGCCCAAAACACAAGATTTATGGAATGGTTAAAAGTGCATGAAAATGGCCAATTTACTCACTCTGAGTTCTCAAAAAGGGTTTCTTCACCCCGGGAAGTTAATTAAATACCATTTGGAGGCATTTAATGTTAGAGCAAAAACGGCTGATTTTCGACAAAAGAGATAACACCCCCCCATTACGTCATGCTTCAGAAATGTGGAAAATGGTCCGTTTTCAAATGTTTTATTTTTGAACGTCAGTTCACATTTGTAGGTGGATCATCAGTGTTAGAGCTAAAATTAGCATGTTTAAAGTGATTTTCATGCTTCCAGGGGCTCGGGAAGTTAATTAAATACCATTTGGAGGCATTTAATGTTCGAGCAAAAACGGCTGATTTTCGACAAAAGAGATAACACCCCCCCATTACGTCATGCTTCAGAAATGTGGAAAATGGTCCGTTTTCAAATGTTTTATTTTTGAACGTCAGTTCACATTTGTCGGTGGATCATCAGTGTTAGAGCTAAAATTAGCATGTTTAAAGTGATTTTCATGCTTCCAGGGGCCCAAAACACAAGATTTATGGAATGGTTAAAAGTGCATGAAAATGGCCAATTTACTCACTCTGAGTTCTCAAAAAGGGTTTCTTCACCCCGGGAAGTTAATTAAATACCATTTGGAGGCATTTAATGTTCGAGCAAAAACGGCTGATTTTCCACAAAAGAGATAACACCCCCCCATTACTTCATGCTTCAGAAATGTGGAAAATGGTCCGTTTTCAAATGTTTTATTTTTGAACGTCAGTTCACATTTGTAGGTGGATCATCAGTGTTAGAGCTAAAATTAGCATGTTTAAAGTGATTTTCATGCTTCCAGGGGCTCGGGAAGTTAATTAAATACCATTTGGAGGCATTTAATGTTCGAGCAAAAACGGCTGATTTTCGACAAAAGAGATAACACCCCCCCATTACGTCATGCTTCAGAAATGTGGAAAATGGTCCGTTTTCAAATGTTTTATTTTTGAACGTCAGTTCACATTTGTAGGTGGATCATCAGTGTTAGAGCTAAAATTAGCATGTTTAAAGTGATTTTCATGCTTCCAGGGGCTCGGGAAGTTAATTAAATACCATTTGGAGGCATTTAATGTTAGAGCAAAAACGGCTGATTTTCGACAAAAGAGATAACACCCCCCCATTACGTCATGCTTCAGAAATGTGGAAAATGGTCCGTTTTCAAATGTTTTATTTTTGAACGTCAGTTCACATTTGTAGGTGGATCATCAGTGTTAGAGCTCAAATTAGCATGTTTAAAGTGATTTTCATGCTTCCAGGGGCCCAAAACACAAGATTTATGGAATGGTTAAAAGTGCATGAAAATGGCCAATTTACTCACTCTGAGTTCTCAAAAAGGGTTTCTTCACCCCGGGAAGTTAATTAAATACCATTTGGAGGATTTTAATGTTCGAGCAAAAACGGCTGATTTTCGACAAAAGAGATAACACCCCCCCATTACGTCATGCTTCAGAAATGTGGAAAATGGTCCGTTTTCAAATGTTTTATTTTTGAACGGCAGTTCACATTTGTAGGTGGATCATCAGTGTTAGAGCTAAAATTAGCATGTTTAAAATGATTTTCATGCTTCCAGGGGCTCGGGAAGTGAAATAAATACCATTTGGAGGCATTTAATGTTCGAGCAAAAACGGCTGATTTTCCACAAAAGAGATAACACCCCCCCATTACGTCATGCTTCAGAAATGTGGAAAATGGTCCGTTTTCAAATGTTTTATTTTTGAACGTCAGTTCACATTTGTAGGTGGATCATCAGTGTTAGAGCTAAAATTAGCATGTTTAAAGTGATTTTCATGCTTCCAGTGGCTCGGGAAGTTAATTAAATAACATTTGGAGGCATTTAATGTTCGAGCAAAAAAGGCTGATTTTCGACAAAAGAGATAACACCCCCCCATTACGTCATGCTTCAGAAATGTGGAAAATGGTCGTTTTCAAATGTTTTATTTTTGAACGTCAGTTCACATTTGTAGGTGGATCATCAGTGTTAGAGCTAAACTTAGCATGTTTAAAGTGATTTTCATGCTTCCAGGGGCCCAAAACACAAGATTTATGGAATGGTTAAAAGTGCATGAAAATGGCCAATTTACTCACTCTGAGTTCTCAAAAAGGGTTTCTTCACCCCGGGAAGTTAATTAAATACCATTTGGAGGCATTTAATGTTAGAGCAAAAACGGCTGATTTTCGACAAAAGAGATAACACCCCCCCATTACGTCATGCTTCAGAAATGTGGAAAATGGTCCGTTTTCAAATGTTTTATTTTTGAACGTCAGTTCACATTTGTAGGTGGATCATCAGTGTTAGAGCTAAAATTAGCATGTTTAAAGTGATTTTCATGCTTCCAGGGGCTCGGGAAGTTAATTAAATACCATTTGGAGGCATTTAATGTTCGAGCAAAAAAGGCTGATTTTCGACAAAAGAGATAACACCCCCCCCATTACGTCATGCTTCAGAAATGTGGAAAATGGTCCGTTTTCAAATGTTTTATTTTTGAACGTCAGTTCACATTTGTAGGTGGATCATCAGTGTTAGAGCTAAAATTAGCATGTTTAAAGTGATTTTCATGCTTCCAGGGGCCCAAAACACAAGATTTATGGAATGGTTAAAAGTGCATGAAAATGGCCAAGTTACTCACTCTGAGTTCTCAAAAAGGATTTCTTCACCCCGGGAAGTTAATTAAATACCATTTGGAGGCATTTAATGTTCGAGCAAAAACGGCTGATTTTCGACAAAAGAGATAACACCCCCCCCATTACGTCATGCTTCAGAAATGTGGAAAATGGTCCGTTTTCAAATGTTTTATTTTTGAACGTCAGTTCACATTTGTAGGTGGATCATCAGTGTTAGAGCTAAAATTAGCATGTTTAAAGTGATTTTCATGCTTCCAGGGGCTCGGCAAGTTAATTAAATACCATTTGGAGGCATTTAATGTTAGAGCAAAAACGGCTGATTTTCCACAAAAGAGATAACACCCCCCCATTACGTCATGCTTCAGAAATGTGGAAAATGGTCCGTTTTCAAATGTTTTATTTTTGAACGTCAGTTCACATTTGTAGGTGGATCATCAGTGTTAGAGCTAAAATTAGCATGTTTAAAGTGATTTTCATGCTTCCAGGGGCTCGGGAAGTTAATTAAATACCATTTGGAGGCATTTAATGTTCGAGCAAAAACGGCTGATTTTCGACAAAAGAGATAACACCCCCCCATTACGTCATGCTTCAGAAATGTGGAAAATGGTCCGTTTTCAAATGTTTTATTTTTGAACGTCAGTTCACATTTGTAGGTGGATCATCAGTGTTAGAGCTAAAATTAGCATGTTTAAAGTGATTTTCATGCTTCCAGGGGCTCGGGAAGTTAATTAAATACCATTTGGAGGCATTTAATGTTCGAGCAAAAACGGCTGATTTTCGACAAAAGAGATAACACCCCCCCATTACGTCATGCTTCAGAAATGTGGAAAATGGTCCGTTTTCAAATGTTTTATTTTTGAACGTCAGTTCACATTTGTAGGTGGATCATCAGTGTTAGAGCTAAAATTAGCATGTTTAAAGTGATTTTCATGCTTCCAGGGGCCCAAAACACAAGATTTATGGAATGGTTAAAAGTGCCTGAAAATGGCCAATTTACTCACTCTGAGTTCTCAAAAAGGGTTTCTTCACCCCGGGAAGTTAATTAAATACCATTTGGAGGCATTTAATGTTAGAGCAAAAACGGCTGATTTTCGACAAAAGAGATAACACCCCCCCATTAGGTCATGCTTCAGAAATGTGGAAAATGGTCCGTTTTCAAATGTTTTATTTTTGAACGTCAGTTCACATTTGTAGGTGGATCATCAGTGTTAGAGCTAAAATTAGCATGTTTAAAGTGATTTTCATGCTTCTTGGGGCCCAAAACACAAGATTTATGGAATGGTTAAAAGTGCATGAAAATGGCCAATTTACTCACTCTGAGTACTCAAAAAGGGTTTCTTCACCCCGGGAAGTTAATTAAATACCATTTGGAGGCATTTAATGTTAGAGCAAAAACGGCTGATTTTCGACAAAAGAAATAACACCCCCCCATTACGTCATGCTTCAGAAATGTGGAAAATGGTCCGTTTTCAAATGTTTTATTTTTGAACGTCAGTTCACATTTGTAGGTGGATCATCAGTGTTAGAGCTAAAATTAGCATGTTTAAAGTGATTTTCATGCTTCCAGGGGCCCAAAACACAAGATTTATGGAATGGTTAAAAGTGCATGAAAATGGCCAATTTACTCACTCTGAGTTCTCAAAAAGGGTTTCTTCACCCCGGGAAGTTAATTAAATACCATTTGGAGGCATTTAATGTTAGAGCAAAAAGGGCTGATTTTCGACAAAAGAGATAACACCCCCCCATTACGTCATGCTTCAGAAATGTGGAAAATGGTCCGTTTTCAAATGTTTTATTTTTGAACGTCAGTTCACATTTGTAGGTGGATCATCAGTGTTAGAGCTAAAATTAGCATGTTTAAAGTGATTTTCATGCTTCTTGGGGCCCAAAACACAAGATTTATGGAATGGTTAAAAGTGCATGAAAATGGCCAACTTACTCACTCTGAGTTCTCAAAAAGGGTTTCTTCACCCCGGGAAGTTAATTAAATACCATTTGGAGGCATTTAATGTTAGAGCAAAAACGGCTGATTTTCGACAAAAGAGATAACACCCCCCCATTACGTCATGCTTCAGAAATGTGGAAAATGGTCCGTTTTCAAATGTTTTATTTTTGAACGTCAGTTCACATTTGTAGGTGGATCATCAGTGTTAGAGCTAAAATTAGCATGTTTAAAGTGATTTTCATGCTTCCAGGGGCTCGGGAAGTTAATTAAATACCATTTGGAGGCATTTAATGTTCGAGCAAAAACGGCTGATTTTCGACAAAAGAGATAACACCCCCCCATTACGTCATGCTTCAGAAATGTGGAAAATGGTCCGTTTTCAAATGTTTTATTTTTGAACGTCAGTTCACATTTGTAGGTGGATCATCAGTGTTAGAGCTAAAATTAGCATGTTTAAAGTGATTTTCATGCTTCCAGGGGCCCAAAACACAAGATTTATGGAATGGTTAAAAGTGCATGAAAATGGCCAATTTACTCACTCTGAGTTCTCAAAAAGGGTTTCTTCACCCCGGGAAGTTAATTAAATACCATTTGGAGGCATTTAATGTTAGAGCAAAAACGGCTGATTTTCCACAAAAGAGATAACACCCCCCCATTACGTCATGCTTCAGAAATGTGGAAAATGGTCCGTTTTCAAATGTTTTATTTTTGAACGTCAGTTCACATTTGTAGGTGGATCATCAGTGTTAGAGCTAAAATTAGCATGTTTAAAGTGATTTTCATGCTTCCTGGGGCTTGGGAAGTTAATTAAATACCATTTGGAGGCATTTAATGTTCGAGCAAAAACGGCTGATTTTCGACAAAAGAGATAACACCCCCCCATTACGTCATGCTTCAGAAATGTGGAAAATGGTCCGTTTTCAAATGTTTTATTTTTGAACGTCAGTTCACATTTGTAGGTGGATCATCAGTGTTAGAGCTAAAATTAGCATGTTTAAAGTGATTTTCATGCTTCCAGGGGCTCGGGAAGTTAATTAAATACCATTTGGAGGCATTTAATGTTAGAGCAAAAACGGCTGATTTTCGACAAAAGAGATAACACCCCCCCATTACGTCATGCTTCAGAAATGTGGAAAATGGTCCGTTTTCAAATGTTTTATTTTTGAACGTCAGTTCACATTTGTAGGTGGATCATCAGTGTTAGAGCTAAAATTAGCATGTTTAAAGTGATTTTCATGCTTCCAGGGGCCCAAAACACAAGATTTATGGAATGGTTAAAAGTGCATGAAAATGGCCAATTTACTCACTCTGAGTTCTCAAAAGGGGTTTCTTCACCCCGGGAAGTTAATTAAATACCATTTGGAGGATTTTAATGTTCGAGCAAAAACGGCTGATTTTCGACAAAAGAGATAACACCCCCCCATTACGTCATGCTTCAGAAATGTGGAAAATGGTCCGTTTTCAAATGTTTTATTTTTGAACGTCAGTTCACATTTGTAGGTGGATCATCAGTGTTAGAGCTAAAATTAGCATGTTTAAAGTGATTTTCATGCTTCCAGGGGCTCGGGAAGTGAAATAAATACCATTTGGAGGCATTTAATGTTCGAGCAAAAACGGCTGATTTTCGACAAAAGAGATAACACCCCCCCATTACGTCATGCTTCAGAAATGTGGAAAATGGTCCGTTTTCAAATGTTTTATTTTTGAACGTCAGTTCACATTTGTAGGTGGATCATCAGTGTTAGAGCTAAAATTAGCATGTTCAAAGTGATTTTCATGCTTCCAGGGGCCCAAAACACAAGATTTATGGAATGGTTAAAAGTGCATGAAAATGGCCAATTTTCTCACTCTGAGTTCTCAAAAAGGGTTTCTTCACCCCGGGAAGTTAATTAAATACCATTTGGAGGCATTTAATGTTAGAGCAAAAACGGCTGATTTTCCACAAAAGAGATAACACCCCCCCATTACGTCATGCTTCAGAAATGTGGAAAATGGTCCGTTTTCAAATGTTTTATTTTTGAACGTCAGTTCACATTTGTAGGTGGATCATCAGTGTTAGAGCTAAAATTAGCATGTTTAAAGTGATTTTCATGCTTCCAGGGGCTCGGGAAGTGAAATAAATACCATTTGGAGGCATTTAATGTTCGAGCAAAAACGGCTGATTTTCGACAAAAGAGATAACACCCCCCCATTACGTCATGCTTCAGAAATGTGGAAAATGGTCCGTTTTCAAATGTTTTATTTTTGAACGTCAGTTCACATTTGTAGGTGGATCATCAGTGTTAGAGCTAAAATTAGCATGTTCAAAGTGATTTTCATGCTTCCAGGGGCCCAAAACACAAGATTTATGGAATGGTTAAAAGTGCATGAAAATGGCCAATTTTCTCACTCTGAGTTCTCAAAAAGGGTTTCTTCACCCCGGGAAGTTAATTAAATACCATTTGGAGGCATTTAATGTTAGAGCAAAAACGGCTGATTTTCCACAAAAGAGATAACACCCCCCCATTACGTCATGCTTCAGAAATGTGGAAAATGGTCCGTTTTCAAATGTTTTATTTTTGAACGTCAGTTCACATTTGTAGGTGGATCATCAGTGTTAGAGCTAAAATTAGCATGTTTAAAGTGATTTTCATGCTTCCAGGGGCTCGGGAAGTTAATTAAATACCATTTGGAGGCATTTAATGTTCGAGCAAAAACGGCTGATTTTCGACAAAAGAGATAACACCCCCCCATTACGTCATGCTTCAGAAATGTGGAAAATGGTCCGTTTTCAAATGTTTTATTTTTGAACGTCAGTTCACATTTGTAGGTGGATCATCAGTGTTAGAGCTAAAATTAGCATGTTTAAAGTGATTTTCATGCTTCCAGGGGCTCGGGAAGTTAATTAAATACCATTTGGAGGCATTTAATGTTCGAGCAAAAACGGCTGATTTTCGACAAAAGAGATAACACCCCCCCATTACGTCATGCTTCAGAAATGTGGAAAATGGTCCGTTTTCAAATGTTTTATTTTTGAACGTCAGTTCACATTTGTAGGTGGATCATCAGTGTTAGAGCTAAAATTAGCATGTTTAAAGTGATTTTCATGCTTCCAGGGGCCCAAAACACAAGATTTTTGGAATGGTTAAAAGTGCATGAAAATGGCCAATATACTCACTCTGAGTTCTCAAAAAGGGTTTCTTCACCCCGGGAAGTTAATTAAATACCATTTGGAGGCATTTAATGTTAGAGCAAAAACGGCTGATTTTCAACAAAAGAGATAACACCCCCCATTACGTCATGCTTCAGAAATGTGGAAAATGGTCCGTTTTCAAATGTTTTATTTTTGAACGTCAGTTCACATTTGTAGGTGGATCATCAGTGTTGAGCTAAAATTAGCATGTTGAAAGTGATTTTCATGCTTCCAGGGGCCCAAAACACAAGATTTATGGAATGGTTAAAAGTGCATGAAAATGGCCAATTTACTCACTCTGAGTTCTCAAAAAGGGTTTCTTCACCCCGGGAAGTTAATTAAATACCATTTGGAGGCATTTAATGTTAGAGCAAAAATGGCTGATTTTCGACAAAAGAGATAACACCCCCCCATTACGTCATGCTTCAGAAATGTGGAAAATGGTCCATTTTCAAATGTTTTATTTTTGAACGTCAGTTCACATTTGTAGGTGGATCATCAGTGTTAGAGCTAAAATTAGCATGTTTAAAGTGATTTTCATGCTTCCAGGGGCTCGGGAAGTTAATTAAATACCATTTGGAGGCATTTAATGTTCGAGCAAAAACGGCTGATTTTCGACAAAAGAGATAACACCCCCCCATTACGTCATGCTTCAGAAATGTGGAAAATGGTCCGTTTTCAAATGTTTTATTTTTGAACGTCAGTTCACATTTGTCGGTGGATCATCAGTGTTAGAGCTAAAATTAGCATGTTTAAAGTGATTTTCATGCTTCCAGGGGCCCAAAACACAAGATTTATGGAATGGTTAAAAGTGCATGAAAATGGCCAATTTACTCACTCTGAGTTCTCAAAAAGGGTTTTTTCACCCCGCGAAGTTAATTAAATACCATTTGGAGGATTTTAATGTTCGAGCAAAAACGGCTGATTTTCGACAAAAGAGATAACACCCCCCCATTACGTCATGCTTCAGAAATGTGGAAAATGGTCCGTTTTCAAATGTTTTATTTTTGAACGTCAGTTCACATTTGTAGGTGGATCATCAGTGTTAGAGCTAAAATTAGCATGTTTAAAGTGATTTTCATGCTTCCAGGGGCTCGGGAAGTGAAATAAATACCATTTGGAGGCATTTAATGTTCGAGCAAAAACGGCTGATTTTCCACAAAAGAGATAACACCCCCCCATTACGTCATGCTTCAGAAATGTGGAAAATGGTCCGTTTTCAAATGTTTTATTTTTGAACGTCAGTTCACATTTGTAGGTGGATCATCAGTGTTAGAGCTAAAATTAGCATGTTTAAAGTGATTTTCATGCTTCCAGGGGCTCGGGAAGTTAATTAAATACCATTTGGAGGCATTTAATGTTCGAGCAAAAACGGCTGATTTTCGACAAAAGAGATAACACCCCCCCATTACGTCATGCTTCAGAAATGTGGAAAATGGTCCGTTTTCAAATGTTTTATTTTTGAACGTCAGTTCACATTTGTAGGTGGATCATCAGTGTTAGAGCTAAAATTAGCATGTTTAAAGTGATTTTCATGCTTCCAGGGGCCCAAAACACAAGATTTATGGAATGGTTAAAAGTGCATGAAAATGGCCAATTTACTCACTCTGAGTTCTCAAAAAGGGTTTCTTCACCCCGGGAAGTTAATTAAATACCATTTGGAGGCATTTAATGTTAGAGCAAAAACGGCTGATTTTCCACAAAAGAGATAACACCCCCCCATTACGTCATGCTTCAGAAATGTGGAAAATGGTCCGTTTTCAAATGTTTTATTTTTGAACGTCAGTTCACATTTGTAGGTGGATCATCAGTGTTAGAGCTAAAATTAGCATGTTTAAAGTGATTTTCATGCTTCCAGGGGCCCAAAACACAAGATTTATGGAATGGTTAAAAGTGCATGAAAATGGCCAATTTACTCACTCTGAGTTCTCAAAAAGGGTTTCTTCACCCCGCGAAGTTAATTAAATACCATTTGGAGGATTTTAATGTTCGAGCAAAAACGGCTGATTTTCGACAAAAGAGATAACACCCCCCCATTACGTCATGCTTCAGAAATGTGGAAAATGGTCCGTTTTCAAATGTTTTATTTTTGAACGGCAGTTCACATTTGTAGGTGGATCATCAGTGTTAGAGCTAAAATTAGCATGTTTAAAATGATTTTCATGCTTCCAGGGGCTCGGGAAGTGAAATAAATACCATTTGGAGGCATTTAATGTTCGAGCAAAAACGGCTGATTTTCCACAAAAGAGATAACACCCCCCCATTACGTCATGCTTCAGAAATGTGGAAAATGGTCCGTTTTCAAATGTTTTATTTCTGAACGTCAGTTCACATTTGTAGGTGGATCATCAGTGTTAGAGCTAAAATTAGCATGTTTAAAGTGATTTTCATGCTTCCAGTGGCTCGGGAAGTTAATTAAATAACATTTGGAGGCATTTAATGTTCGAGCAAAAAAGGCTGATTTTCGACAAAAGAGATAACACCCCCCCATTACGTCATGCTTCAGAAATGTGGAAAATGGTCCGTTTTCAAATGTTTTATTTTTGAACGTCAGTTCACATTTGTAGGTGGATCATCAGTGTTAGAGCTAAACTTAGCATGTTTAAAGTGATTTTCATGCTTCCAGGGGCCCAAAACACAAGATTTATGGAATGGTTAAAAGTGCATGAAAATGGCCAATTTACTCACTCTGAGTTCTCAAAAAGGGTTTCTTCACCCCGGGAAGTTAATTAAATACCATTTGGAGGCATTTAATGTTAGAGCAAAAACGGCTGATTTTCGACAAAAGAGATAACACCCCCCCATTACGTCATGCTTCAGAAATGTGGAAAATGGTCCGTTTTCAAATGTTTTATTTTTGAACGTCAGTTCACATTTGTAGGTGGATCATCAGTGTTAGAGCTAAAATTAGCATGTTTAAAGTGATTTTCATGCTTCCAGGGGCTCGGGAAGTTAATTAAATACCATTTGGAGGCATTTAATGTTCGAGCAAAAAAGGCTGATTTTCGACAAAAGAGATAACACCCCCCCATTACGTCATGCTTCAGAAATGTGGAAAATGGTCCGTTTTCAAATGTTTTATTTTTGAACGTCAGTTCACATTTGTAGGTGGATCATCAGTGTTAGAGCTAAAATTAGCATGTTTAAAGTGATTTTCATGCTTCCAGGGGCCCAAAACACAAGATTTATGGAATGGTTAAAAGTGCATGAAAATGGCCAAGTTACTCACTCTGAGTTCTCAAAAAGGATTTCTTCACCCCGGGAAGTTAATTAAATACCATTTGGAGGCATTTAATGTTCGAGCAAAAACGGCTGATTTTCGACAAAAGAGATAACACCCCCCCCATTACGTCATGCTTCAGAAATGTGGAAAATGGTCCGTTTTCAAATGTTTTATTTTTGAACGTCAGTTCACATTTGTAGGTGGATCATCAGTGTTAGAGCTAAAATTAGCATGTTTAAAGTGATTTTCATGCTTCCAGGGGCTCGGCAAGTTAATTAAATACCATTTGGAGGCATTTAATGTTAGAGCAAAAACGGCTGATTTTCCACAAAAGAGATAACACCCCCCCATTACGTCATGCTTCAGAAATGTGGAAAATGGTCCGTTTTCAAATGTTTTATTTTTGAACGTCAGTTCACATTTGTAGGTGGATCATCAGTGTTAGAGCTAAAATTAGCATGTTTAAAGTGATTTTCATGCTTCCAGGGGCTCGGGAAGTTAATTAAATACCATTTGGAGGCATTTAATGTTCGAGCAAAAACGGCTGATTTTCGACAAAAGAGATAACACCCCCCCATTACGTCATGCTTCAGAAATGTGGAAAATGGTCCGTTTTCAAATGTTTTATTTTTGAACGTCAGTTCACATTTGTAGGTGGATCATCAGTGTTAGAGCTAAAATTAGCATGTTTAAAGTGATTTTCATGCTTCCAGGGGCTCGGGAAGTTAATTAAATACCATTTGGAGGCATTTAATGTTCGAGCAAAAACGGCTGATTTTCGACAAAAGAGATAACACCCCCCCATTACGTCATGCTTCAGAAATGTGGAAAATGGTCCGTTTTCAAATGTTTTATTTTTGAACGTCAGTTCACATTTGTAGGTGGATCATCAGTGTTAGAGCTAAAATTAGCATGTTTAAAGTGATTTTCATGCTTCCAGGGGCCCAAAACACAAGATTTATGGAATGGTTAAAAGTGCCTGAAAATGGCCAATTTACTCACTCTGAGTTCTCAAAAAGGGTTTCTTCACCCCGGGAAGTTAATTAAATACCATTTGGAGGCATTTAATGTTAGAGCAAAAACGGCTGATTTTCGACAAAAGAGATAACACCCCCCCATTAGGTCATGCTTCAGAAATGTGGAAAATGGTCCGTTTTCAAATGTTTTATTTTTGAACGTCAGTTCACATTTGTAGGTGGATCATCAGTGTTAGAGCTAAAATTAGCATGTTTAAAGTGATTTTCATGCTTCTTGGGGCCCAAAACACAAGATTTATGGAATGGTTAAAAGTGCATGAAAATGGCCAATTTACTCACTCTGAGTACTCAAAAAGGGTTTCTTCACCCCGGGAAGTTAATTAAATACCATTTGGAGGCATTTAATGTTAGAGCAAAAACGGCTGATTTTCGACAAAAGAAATAACACCCCCCCATTACGTCATGCTTCAGAAATGTGGAAAATGGTCCGTTTTCAAATGTTTTATTTTTGAACGTCAGTTCACATTTGTAGGTGGATCATCAGTGTTAGAGCTAAAATTAGCATGTTTAAAGTGATTTTCATGCTTCCAGGGGCCCAAAACACAAGATTTATGGAATGGTTAAAAGTGCATGAAAATGGCCAATTTACTCACTCTGAGTTCTCAAAAAGGGTTTCTTCACCCCGGGAAGTTAATTAAATACCATTTGGAGGCATTTAATGTTAGAGCAAAAAGGGCTGATTTTCGACAAAAGAGATAACACCCCCCCATTACGTCATGCTTCAGAAATGTGGAAAATGGTCCGTTTTCAAATGTTTTATTTTTGAACGTCAGTTCACATTTGTAGGTGGATCATCAGTGTTAGAGCTAAAATTAGCATGTTTAAAGTGATTTTCATGCTTCTTGGGGCCCAAAACACAAGATTTATGGAATGGTTAAAAGTGCATGAAAATGGCCAACTTACTCACTCTGAGTTCTCAAAAAGGGTTTCTTCACCCCGGGAAGTTAATTAAATACCATTTGGAGGCATTTAATGTTAGAGCAAAAACGGCTGATTTTCGACAAAAGAGATAACACCCCCCCATTACGTCATGCTTCAGAAATGTGGAAAATGGTCCGTTTTCAAATGTTTTATTTTTGAACGTCAGTTCACATTTGTAGGTGGATCATCAGTGTTAGAGCTAAAATTAGCATGTTTAAAGTGATTTTCATGCTTCCAGGGGCTCGGGAAGTTAATTAAATACCATTTGGAGGCATTTAATGTTCGAGCAAAAACGGCTGATTTTCGACAAAAGAGATAACACCCCCCCATTACGTCATGCTTCAGAAATGTGGAAAATGGTCCGTTTTCAAATGTTTTATTTTTGAACGTCAGTTCACATTTGTAGGTGGATCATCAGTGTTAGAGCTAAAATTAGCATGTTTAAAGTGATTTTCATGCTTCCAGGGGCCCAAAACACAAGATTTATGGAATGGTTAAAAGTGCATGAAAATGGCCAATTTACTCACTCTGAGTTCTCAAAAAGGGTTTCTTCACCCCGGGAAGTTAATTAAATACCATTTGGAGGCATTTAATGTTAGAGCAAAAACGGCTGATTTTCCACAAAAGAGATAACACCCCCCCATTACGTCATGCTTCAGAAATGTGGAAAATGGTCCGTTTTCAAATGTTTTATTTTTGAACGTCAGTTCACATTTGTAGGTGGATCATCAGTGTTAGAGCTAAAATTAGCATGTTTAAAGTGATTTTCATGCTTCCTGGGGCTTGGGAAGTTAATTAAATACCATTTGGAGGCATTTAATGTTCGAGCAAAAACGGCTGATTTTCGACAAAAGAGATAACACCCCCCCATTACGTCATGCTTCAGAAATGTGGAAAATGGTCCGTTTTCAAATGTTTTATTTTTGAACGTCAGTTCACATTTGTAGGTGGATCATCAGTGTTAGAGCTAAAATTAGCATGTTTAAAGTGATTTTCATGCTTCCAGGGGCTCGGGAAGTTAATTAAATACCATTTGGAGGCATTTAATGTTAGAGCAAAAACGGCTGATTTTCGACAAAAGAGATAACACCCCCCCATTACGTCATGCTTCAGAAATGTGGAAAATGGTCCGTTTTCAAATGTTTTATTTTTGAACGTCAGTTCACATTTGTAGGTGGATCATCAGTGTTAGAGCTAAAATTAGCATGTTTAAAGTGATTTTCATGCTTCCAGGGGCCCAAAACACAAGATTTATGGAATGGTTAAAAGTGCATGAAAATGGCCAATTTACTCACTCTGAGTTCTCAAAAGGGGTTTCTTCACCCCGGGAAGTTAATTAAATACCATTTGGAGGATTTTAATGTTCGAGCAAAAACGGCTGATTTTCGACAAAAGAGATAACACCCCCCATTACGTCATGCTTCAGAAATGTGGAAAATGGTCCGTTTTCAAATGTTTTATTTTTGAACGTCAGTTCACATTTGTAGGTGGATCATCAGTGTTAGAGCTAAAATTAGCATGTTTAAAGTGATTTTCATGCTTCCAGGGGCTCGGGAAGTGAAATAAATACCATTTGGAGGCATTTAATGTTCGAGCAAAAACGGCTGATTTTCGACAAAAGAGATAACACCCCCCCATTACGTCATGCTTCAGAAATGTGGAAAATGGTCCGTTTTCAAATGTTTTATTTTTGAACGTCAGTTCACATTTGTAGGTGGATCATCAGTGTTAGAGCTAAAATTAGCATGTTCAAAGTGATTTTCATGCTTCCAGGGGCCCAAAACACAAGATTTATGGAATGGTTAAAAGTGCATGAAAATGGCCAATTTTCTCACTCTGAGTTCTCAAAAAGGGTTTCTTCACCCCGGGAAGTTAATTAAATACCATTTGGAGGCATTTAATGTTAGAGCAAAAACGGCTGATTTTCCACAAAAGAGATAACACCCCCCCATTACGTCATGCTTCAGAAATGTGGAAAATGGTCCGTTTTCAAATGTTTTATTTTTGAACGTCAGTTCACATTTGTAGGTGGATCATCAGTGTTAGAGCTAAAATTAGCATGTTTAAAGTGATTTTCATGCTTCCAGGGGCTCGGGAAGTGAAATAAATACCATTTGGAGGCATTTAATGTTCGAGCAAAAACGGCTGATTTTCGACAAAAGAGATAACACCCCCCCATTACGTCATGCTTCAGAAATGTGGAAAATGGTCCGTTTTCAAATGTTTTATTTTTGAACGTCAGTTCACATTTGTAGGTGGATCATCAGTGTTAGAGCTAAAATTAGCATGTTCAAAGTGATTTTCATGCTTCCAGGGGCCCAAAACACAAGATTTATGGAATGGTTAAAAGTGCATGAAAATGGCCAATTTTCTCACTCTGAGTTCTCAAAAAGGGTTTCTTCACCCCGGGAAGTTAATTAAATACCATTTGGAGGCATTTAATGTTAGAGCAAAAACGGCTGATTTTCCACAAAAGAGATAACACCCCCCCATTACGTCATGCTTCAGAAATGTGGAAAATGGTCCGTTTTCAAATGTTTTATTTTTGAACGTCAGTTCACATTTGTAGGTGGATCATCAGTGTTAGAGCTAAAATTAGCATGTTTAAAGTGATTTTCATGCTTCCAGGGGCTCGGGAAGTTAATTAAATACCATTTGGAGGCATTTAATGTTCGAGCAAAAACGGCTGATTTTCGACAAAAGAGATAACACCCCCCCATTACGTCATGCTTCAGAAATGTGGAAAATGGTCCGTTTTCAAATGTTTTATTTTTGAACGTCAGTTCACATTTGTAGGTGGATCATCAGTGTTAGAGCTAAAATTAGCATGTTTAAAGTGATTTTCATGCTTCCAGGGGCTCGGGAAGTTAATTAAATACCATTTGGAGGCATTTAATGTTCGAGCAAAAACGGCTGATTTTCGACAAAAGAGATAACACCCCCCCATTACGTCATGCTTCAGAAATGTGGAAAATGGTCCGTTTTCAAATGTTTTATTTTTGAACGTCAGTTCACATTTGTAGGTGGATCATCAGTGTTAGAGCTAAAATTAGCATGTTTAAAGTGATTTTCATGCTTCCAGGGGCCCAAAACACAAGATTTTTGGAATGGTTAAAAGTGCATGAAAATGGCCAATTTACTCACTCTGAGTTCTCAAAAAGGGTTTCTTCACCCCGGGAAGTTAATTAAATACCATTTGGAGGCATTTAATGTTAGAGCAAAAACGGCTGATTTTCAACAAAAGAGATAACACCCCCCATTACGTCATGCTTCAGAAATGTGGAAAATGGTCCGTTTTCAAATGTTTTATTTTTGAACGTCAGTTCACATTTGTAGGTGGATCATCAGTGTTGAGCTAAAATTAGCATGTTGAAAGTGATTTTCATGCTTCCAGGGGCCCAAAACACAAGATTTATGGAATGGTTAAAAGTGCATGAAAATGGCCAATTTACTCACTCTGAGTTCTCAAAAAGGGTTTCTTCACCCCGGGAAGTTAATTAAATACCATTTGGAGGCATTTAATGTTAGAGCAAAAATGGCTGATTTTCGACAAAAGAGATAACACCCCCCCATTACGTCATGCTTCAGAAATGTGGAAAATGGTCCATTTTCAAATGTTTTATTTTTGAACGTCAGTTCACATTTGTAGGTGGATCATCAGTGTTAGAGCTAAAATTAGCATGTTTAAAGTGATTTTCATGCTTCCAGGGGCTCGGGAAGTTAATTAAATACCATTTGGAGGCATTTAATGTTCGAGCAAAAACGGCTGATTTTCGACAAAAGAGATAACACCCCCCCATTACGTCATGCTTCAGAAATGTGGAAAATGGTCCGTTTTCAAATGTTTTATTTTTGAACGTCAGTTCACATTTGTCGGTGGATCATCAGTGTTAGAGCTAAAATTAGCATGTTTAAAGTGATTTTCATGCTTCCAGGGGCCCAAAACACAAGATTTATGGAATGGTTAAAAGTGCATGAAAATGGCCAATTTACTCACTCTGAGTTCTCAAAAAGGGTTTCTTCACCCCGCGAAGTTAATTAAATACCATTTGGAGGATTTTAATGTTCGAGCAAAAACGGCTGATTTTCGACAAAAGAGATAACACCCCCCCATTACGTCATGCTTCAGAAATGTGGAAAATGGTCCGTTTTCAAATGTTTTATTTTTGAACGTCAGTTCACATTTGTAGGTGGATCATCAGTGTTAGAGCTAAAATTAGCATGTTTAAAGTGATTTTCATGCTTCCAGGGGCTCGGGAAGTGAAATAAATACCATTTGGAGGCATTTAATGTTCGAGCAAAAACGGCTGATTTTCCACAAAAGAGATAACACCCCCCCATTACGTCATGCTTCAGAAATGTGGAAAATGGTCCGTTTTCAAATGTTTTATTTTTGAACGTCAGTTCACATTTGTAGGTGGATCATCAGTGTTAGAGCTAAAATTAGCATGTTTAAAGTGATTTTCATGCTTCCAGGGGCTCGGGAAGTTAATTAAATACCATTTGGAGGCATTTAATGTTCGAGCAAAAACGGCTGATTTTCGACAAAAGAGATAACACCCCCCCATTACGTCATGCTTCAGAAATGTGGAAAATGGTCCGTTTTCAAATGTTTTATTTTTGAACGTCAGTTCACATTTGTAGGTGGATCATCAGTGTTAGAGCTAAAATTAGCATGTTTAAAGTGATTTTCATGCTTCCAGGGGCCCAAAACACAAGATTTATGGAATGGTTAAAAGTGCATGAAAATGGCCAATTTACTCACTCTGAGTTCTCAAAAAGGGTTTCTTCACCCCGGGAAGTTAATTAAATACCATTTGGAGGCATTTAATGTTAGAGCAAAAACGGCTGATTTTCCACAAAAGAGATAACACCCCCCCATTACGTCATGCTTCAGAAATGTGGAAAATGGTCCGTTTTCAAATGTTTTATTTTTGAACGTCAGTTCACATTTGTAGGTGGATCATCAGTGTTAGAGCTAAAATTAGCATGTTTAAAGTGATTTTCATGCTTCCAGGGGCTCGGGAAGTTAATTAAATACCATTTGGAGGCATTTAATGTTCGAGCAAAAACGGCTGATTTTCGACAAAAGAGATAACACCCCCCCATTACGTCATGCTTCAGAAATGTGGAAAATGGTCCGTTTTCAAATGTTTTATTTTTGAACGTCAGTTCACATTTGTAGGTGGATCATCAGTGTTAGAGCTAAAATTAGCATGTTTAAAGTGATTTTCATGCTTCCAGGGGCTCGGGAAGTTAATTAGATACCATTTGAAGGCATTTAATGTTAGAGCAAAAACGGCTGATTTTCGACAAAAGAGATAACACCCCCCCATTACGTCATGCTTCAGAAATGTGGAAAATGGTCCGTTTTCAAATGTTTTATTTTTGAACGTCAGTTCACATTTGTAGGTGGATCATCAGTGTTAGAGCTAAAATTAGCATGTTTAAAGTGATTTTCATGCTTCCAGGGGCCCAAAACACAAGATTTATGGAATGGTTAAAAGTGCATGAAAATGGCCAATTTACTCACTCTGAGTTCTCAAAAAGGGTTTCTTCACCCCGGGAAGTTAATTAAATACCATTTGGAGGATTTTAATGTTCGAGCAAAAACGGCTGATTTTCGACAAAAGAGATAACACCCCCCCATTACGTCATGCTTCAGAAATGTGGAAAATGGTCCGTTTTCAAATGTTTTATTTTTGAACGTCAGTTCACATTTGTAGGTGGATCATCAGTGTTAGAGCTAAAATTAGCATGTTTAAAGTGATTTTCATGCTTCCAGGGGCTCGGGAAGTGAAATAAATACCATTTGGAGGCATTTAATGTTCGAGCAAAAACGGCTGATTTTCCACAAAAGAGATAACACCCCCCCATTACGTCATGCTTCAGAAATGTGGAAAATGGTCCGTTTTCAAATGTTTTATTTTTGAACGTCAGTTCACATTTGTAGGTGGATCATCAGTGTTAGAGCTAAAATTAGCATGTTTAAAGTGATTTTCATGCTTCCAGGGGCTCGGGAAGTTAATTAAATACCATTTGGAGGCATTTAATGTTCGAGCAAAAACGGCTGATTTTCGACAAAAGAGATAACACCCCCCCATTATGGCCGAGATACCCGCCACCCCCTCTCAACACAATCCCCAAGAATTGGGAAACCGGAAACAGTTCTTGAACTTTTGGAAGGCGGGAAGGGAGTCACCCTTCCCGGCCGTATTTATTAAAATATGAAACAAAAGAAAACATTAAAAATAACAGTTTCATATAATGTACAATTTCATTTCCACATTACGATGTTGGCTAACCTTAACAGATCTCTAATACAAAGGTTCTCCTAGCCGAACTAACATCCTACAAAACATTTGACTTGAAATTGTACATCCTAACGTTAAGGGCCAACGGCAAGGTCGTAACCGGTGTCAGATCCCTAAACCAGAAATACCCCCCTCACTTGTGAGAGGAGCGACCGCACAGAGGCGTACCTCAAGTGCATCCACCAATTTCCCTTTGTACTTGACGGGGGCCCCAATAAACTCGACGCCATTTAACGGTCGTTCGAGGACTCGTGTGAGGTGTCTAAAAGGTAGCGTAAACCCCCTCCCGCACCCCACACAACTTACCCATCTGCCATCGCAGATGTCCTGGCCCCGGGAAATTCCCCAGGAGGGGCCGTAGCCCCTCCTATCCAGGAAGGGGCCTTGACCACCTTTCCTTTCCTTCCGGCGGCCTCTCCTTAGACAGGACCGCCTCCCCGTTGAGGGGCCAATTGGCCACCTCCCCCGCGCGCTCCCATCCGTAATGGGTGACGCCCCCTCATAGGGATCTTCCAATTACTGCTCACCGATCATGACCTTACCGCCACAGGCCGGATAGTTGACCGGCTATCCGGAACCCCCACAAAACACTCCTACCTAAAGGTCATGCTGTAAACTCCTTAACCATGCTATGAAGTCTCCTATGAGTAATTCGTTCCCCACCCGGGACAAATGAACACCGTCCCCCAAATACATACTGTCCCCTTTAATACAACCATGCGAAACAGAATGCAGTGTACTTGAACGAAACAATCTACTCATTTTATTATTAATTTTCCTTACTGAATGATTCAGCGCAGAAACAGAAATAGCCCCCCGCCACACTTTCCGTGGGATCATATGGGACCATGCAATTGTGCACCCTGGAACTCTTCTTGCCAACCAACTTACAGTGGAAAGCATCGCCTCAAGAAGAAGTCGTCTACCAGTGGTCACCAAATCATTGCCCCCAAGATGTACTATGACTACAGATGGCGGTGACCTTGTCCGCCCTAACAAACCCTCGAAAAATGATCGAAACTGGTCAATACAGAGCCCGCCCTTTCCGTAGAAGGACACACTGTACCCGTATTCCCCAGCCACGTGAATCATGTCACCTGCTTTGAATACGTCCGCGGCACACCTCACGTATGAGTGGCCCACGACCCACACCTCCTTTTTCACAGCCGGCAATGTCTGACCGCTGGCCCCCCGGTGTCGGGTCGACTGGACAGTCCGCCCCGCCTCGTAGGCTTGCGCAACTGAAAACCAAACAAAAACAAGAAGCGTGAGTACATCATTACAGCTTCACAACATGTGCAACCGCACATACCTCTTATAACAGTTCGAGGACCAACGCCCCACACGTTTTACTTGTTCAACATTCAGAACCCTGGCTGTAGCTTCCGTAGCAGCTCCTATCCGAAAGGAATGGGTCCCAAAGTCGCCGGGGTTCAAGCCCGCGGCAGAAATCGACATCGCAAGCACCCGCTGAAACTGAAACCTCGTCAGTGGGGTGGCGTCAGCGTGTCTTAACAAGGTCCCCCCCATGCTGCCACCCTCTGTGCTAAATATTCCTCTACGCACCCCACAGGGCACATGGCAGACCCGGGGATCCTCTGGATGATTACGCAGTCCCCGATTGCATCCTGATCGGACTTGGACCTGACAAACGAGACCGTCATTGTCTCTTCCCTGACCTGAATGTGTTCCCGGCAGAGTCCCCCCATCGTATCCTGCTTGTTCCTTGCCACTAATTCGCTTACCCGCATAGCCCCATGGAATGCTAATGCAAATGCGGCTCGGAACAACACTGCTTCGTACTGGGATGAACATGTTACCGGTAGCACGGATAATAACAGGGCCAACCTATCCAGACCTATCGGGTGCCTATCGTCTACTCTGCGACCCTCAAGGCGTTGCCACCCACGTAGCGCTTTTTGCACAACGAAAGACGCTGTCGGGTCCTGGATCCCATGAGCCCTTGCCATGAAGGAAATGGCGGCCCGATGCCTCTGGGCCGTAGCTACTGACTTGCCTGCGTGACGTAAAGAGAGCAGGAATCTCACTACACATTCTTCAAGACCCCAAAGCTCCCTCCCGGCAGTACCCAAAAAGGCCCAATAGGAACGGAACGCCCCTTCATATGCCTTCCTCGTCCTGGGTGCTAAACTCTCTCCCACGAGGTCTTGTAGTTCGGGGCACCGAGAGACCAGAGAGCTTCGGGAAAGGGTGCCGCCACCGGGTCCGCTGTGGGCAGAAAACCCCAGAAGGCCTGCATACGGAAACGAGAGAGCGCATCAGCCGCTTGGTTCATCACCCCCGGCACGTGTCGCGCCCTAAACAGTACATTCAGTTGCATGCACAACAACACAATTTCTTTGAGCAGTCTCAGAATCAATTTGCAACGTGCTGCCTGACTATTGATACACTCAACCACGGTCATGTTATCCGACCAGAACACCACAGAGTGATCCCTAAACCCTTCCGGCCATGTTTTCAAGGCCACCAGAATAGGGAACAGTTCGAGAAAAGCAATGTTACTCGTCAACCCGCACTCATGCCACCATGACGGCCATTTTTGAGCCGACCATTGTGTACCCAATATGGCGCCAAAACCCACACTCCCCGCCGAGTCGGTCCATAGCCCCAGCTCCTCGGAAGACACTGCCGGTTTATTCCAGACAATTCGACCATTGAAATCCGCCAGGAATGCAATCCAAATGCGCATGTCCTGGTGAACCTCTGCCGAGAGTCTCGTACGATGATGTCCTTCCCTCAAGCCGACCATGGACTGTGCAATCGAGCGGGAAAAGGGGCGTGCCATCGGCATTACTCTTAGGGCAAAATTCAACTGACCAACCACCTGTTGCAATTGATGCAAGTTCACTTTCGTTGCACGAATACATGTCTCAAGGGATAACCTGAATTTTAACACTTTTTCTTTAGGTAAACGAAAACAACCTTCCACCGAGTCGAGCTCGATCCCCAGAAACTCAATCAAGGTCGAGGGACCCACCGTCTTACCTGGCGCCAATGGCACACCAAATTGATTCATTAGGACACAAAATTCATGTAAGGCCTGTCCACACTCAGAATCCCCGGCTGCCCCCAGAAACAGAAAGTCATCGAGATAGTGCATAACATGTTGAAAACTTGTCTTCCTCGTGAATACCCACTGCAGAAAACAACTGAATTTCTCGAAATAGGCACATGAAATCGAGCATCCCATTGGCATACATTTATCCATGTAATAGCGACCCTGAAACTGAAAACCAAGGAGACGCTGATCGTCTGGGTGTACCGGGAGCAACCGGAACGCTGACTCGATGTCCGATTTGGCCATCAGCGTCCCGGGCCCCAGGCGATTCAACATGGCAACGGCCTCATCGAAAGATGCGTACCGCACCGAACATACTTCCGGGTCTATCGCGTCATTCACGGAAAGACCATGCGGGGCTGACAAATTGTGTATCAGCCGAAACTCACCCGGGTCCTTCTTGGGAACCACCCCTAGAGGAGAACACACGAAATTAGCAACTGGTGGCAAATCGAATGGACCGGCGACACGACCTCGAGTCACCTCTTTCCCAATCTTTACCTGCACCACTGCCGTGTGCTGTAAGACCGACATTTGATTCTTACAGTCCGGTACCCCCTGAAAATCCCCCACTGGGATGCGGAAACCATATGAAAACCCGTTCCGTAACACCCCAGCGGAGGCATGATCTGGGTATTCGCTGAGCCAAGGAATCATCGCCATGGTATCAATCGGGGTCGGTGAAGGCGCCCCTCGGACTATATTAGACCTGTTTGGCGCCTCCCTTACCACCGTTATCACCCGTTTTGGCTCTGCACATGGACTCAGGATGGGATAGCTGCCCGCACCCCCCACACTCATGTCTGAATTTGCATGACCCCTGGGGCCTGGTACATTTGCCCCTGTTAAAATTCCAACAGAACCCCCTTTTACCTGTGTTGCCATTCGGCTTCGTGTGGAACTCGTTACCTGTACCCGTCCGAAAGGGCGTCCCAGAGTTTTGGCGGGAGGATTCCCCCCCGTTACTCCCTACTAATGGCACCTTCAACATCCCTGTACTCTCCATTTTTTGCCAAGACACAGAGTCGTAAAAATCCCAAGACAACAACGGGTTGTGTTCTTTAGCTTTTCTAAACAGATTATCATAGCAGAACCACTGATTGCCCCCATATGCCACAGAATACTCCATAATACGTGACTGATAAATGGATAACTCGGTCAACAACTCAGGTCTGCGCTCCCCCATGATGGAAGAAAAAATTCCCCATGCTCTGCCCCAAGTACCAATGGTCTCGTCCACCTTAAAGGCGGCCATTTTTGAGCGCCAAACACTCGGATGCATGAGCTCCTTTTGACTCTTTACATGCTCGATCTCGTAATGGTCGGTAAGCAACGAAAACATGTTAACATATTTATCCGCCCAAATCAATTCCTTGACTTCTAGTGGGACGTGCTGGGCAATCTTCTCCTTCGAGAAGGTGCAGAGTCCCCCCCGCAATCGGCAATGGCCGCTTACCTGAAGTAGACCCCACGCTTGTCGCCGAACTTGGGCCTGCTGTACTTCCAACCACCGGGACCTGCGGGGGAACAGGAGATGGAGTCTTCGCAGCCTCCCTAGATTCCCGCAGTTGCCTCATCACTGCCCGGGCGTCGTCAGCCGTGGCGCCCTCGCTATCGTTTCCCAACCATGCTGCCAATTGCGCCGCTAACTCGGGGGCATATCCTCCCTGTTCGCAGGGGTGACTACCACAGGGATTGGATTCCCCTCCTTTGGCGCCGGGGTCGGCTCCTCTCGTGGCGCTTCGGGAACCGGGGTCTCCCCCCCAAGTGCTCCCCTTCTGGGCCTCTTGCTCTTTCCGCCGGGATTTGTCCCCTGTAAAGGCCTTTTCGGTCCTCCCTCTCCGTCCTTAGCCTCAACCTTTCTCTTTAGATCGGCTATCTCCTTCATGAGTATGCGGAGCATCTCCTCGGTACCGACCCGCTTTCCGACCTTCTTGGGCATTCTTAGACGATATCTGTAAGACAAAAAAGAGGGATTACAACGCTCAAAATTGCTCTTCGTTCAGCTCACGTGCAGCGGGGAGGTGCAGCTTCAGAGCACAGGAACAAGAGGATGCTTTCTTGGCTTCCGCTCCTTTTATCCGTCTTCAGGGTGGGCAGGAACCCGCCCCCGCCTGCCTCCGAGGGCGTGGCCGGCCGCGTTGGTGTCTAGGCCAGCCCACTCTAGGGCGGGAAAAAGGCACGCCCCGGCTACGCCGCTTCGGGCATACCAGCCGAGACTCGCCTCCCGCCCAAGATGGCTTCCCGGGGGGATCGTGGTACTCCACCATACGTTCGGGGGGACCGATTGGTCGCCCCTTTCCATACGTCATGCTTCAGAAATGTGGAAAATGGTCCGTTTTCAAATGTTTTATTTTTGAACGTCAGTTCACATTTGTAGGTGGATCATCAGTGTTAGAGCTAAAATTAGCATGTTTAAAGTGATTTTCATGCTTCCAGGGGCCCAAAACACAAGATTTATGGAATGGTTAAAAGTGCATGAAAATGGCCAATTTACTCACTCTGAGTTCTCAAAAAGGGTTTCTTCACCCCGGGAAGTTAATTAAATACCATTTGGAGGCATTTAATGTTAGAGCAAAAACGGCTGATTTTCGACAAAAGAGATAACACCCCCCCATTACGTCATGCTTCAGAAATGTGGAAAATGGTCCGTTTTCAAATGTTTTATTTTTGAACGTCAGTTCACATTTGTAGGTGGATCATCAGTGTTAGAGCTAAAATTAGCATGTTTAAAGTGATTTTCATGCTTCCAGGGGCTCGGGAAGTTAATTAAATACCATTTGGAGGCATTTAATGTTCGAGCAAAAACGGCTGATTTTCGACAAAAGAGATAACACCCCCCCATTACGTCATGCTTCAGAAATGTGGAAAATGGTCCGTTTTCAAATGTTTTATTTTTGAACGTCAGTTCACATTTGTAGGTGGATCATCAGTGTTAGAGCTAAAATTAGCATGTTTAAAGTGATTTTCATGCTTCTAGGGGCCCAAAACACAAGATTTATGGAATGGTTAAAAGTGCATGAAAATGGCCAATTTACTCACTCTGAGTTCTCAAAAAGGGTTTCTTCACCCCGGGAAGTTAATTAAATACCATTTGGAGGCATTTAATGTTCGAGCAAAAACGGCTGATTTTCGACAAAAGAGATAACACCCCCCCATTACGTCATGCTTCAGAAATGTGGAAAATGGTCCGTTTTCAAATGTTTTATTTTTGAACGTCAGTTCACATTTGTAGGTGGATCATCAGTGTTAGAGCTAAAATTAGCATGTTTAAAGTGATTTTCATGCTTCCAGGGGCTCGGGAAGTTAATTAAATACCATTTGGAGGCATTTAATGTTAGAGCAAAAACGGCTGATTTTCCACAAAAGAGATAACACCCCCCCATTACGTCATGCTTCAGAAATGTGGAAAATGGTCCGTTTTCAAATGTTTTATTTTTGAACGTCAGTTCACATTTGTAGGTGGATCATCAGTGTTAGAGCTAAAATTAGCATGTTTAAAGTGATTTTCATGCTTCCAGGGGCTCGGGAAGTTAATTAAATACCATTTGGAGGCATATAATGTTCGAGCAAAAACGGCTGATTTTCGACAAAAGAGATAACACCCCCCCATTACGTCATGCTTCAGAAATGTGGAAAATGGTCCGTTTTCAAATGTTTTATTTTTGAACGTCAGTTCAAATTTGTAGGTGGATCATCAGTGTTAGAGCTAAAATTAGCATGTTTAAAGTGATTTTCATGCTTCCAGGGGCTCGGGAAGTTAATTAAATACCATTTGGAGGCATTTAATGTTCGAGCAAAAACGGCTGATTTTCGACAAAAGAGATAACACCCCCCCATTACGTCATGCTTCAGAAATGTGGAAAATGGTCCGTTTTCAAATGTTTTATTTTTGAACGTCAGTTCACATTTGTAGGTGGATCATCAGTGTTAGAGCTAAAATTAGCATGTTTAAAGTGATTTTCATGCTTCCAGGGGCCCAAAACACAAGATTTATGGAATGGTTAAAAGTGCATGAAAATGGCCAATTTACTCACTCTGAGTTCTCAAAAAGAGTTTCTTCACCCCGGGAAGTTAATTAAATACCATTTGGAGGCATTTAATGTTAGAGCAAAAACGGCTGATTTTCGACAAAAGAGATAACACCCCCCCATTACGTCATGCTTCAGAAATGAGGAAAATGGTCAGTTTTCAAATGTTTTATTTTTGAACGTCAGTTCACATTTGTAGGTGGATCATCAGTGTTAGAGCTAAAATTAGCATGTTTAAAGTGATTTTCATGCTTCTTGGGGCCCAAAACACAAGATTTATGGAATGGTTAAAAGTGCATGAAAATGGCCAATTTACTCACTCTGAGTTCTCAAAAAGGGTTTCTTCACCCCGGGAAGTTAATTAAATACCATTTGGAGGCATTTAATGTTAGAGCAAAAACGGCTGATTTTCGACAAAAGAGATAACACCCCCCCATTACGTCATGCTTCAGAAATGTGGAAAATGGTCCGTTTTCAAATGTTTTATTTTTGAACGTCAGTTCACATTTGTAGGTGGATCATCAGTGTTAGAGCTAAAATTAGCATGTTTAAAGTGATTTTCATGCTTCCAGGGGCTCGGGAAGTTAATTAAATACCATTTGGAGGCATTTAATGTTCGAGCAAAAACGGCTGATTTTCGACAAAAGAGATAACACCCCCCCATTACGTCATGCTTCAGAAATGTGGAAAATGGTCCGTTTTCAAATGTTTTATTTTTGAACGTCAGTTCACATTTGTAGGTGGATCATCAGTGTTAGAGCTAAAATTAGCATGTTTAAAGTGATTTTCATGCTTCCATGGGCCCAAAACACAAGATTTATGGAATGGTTAAAAGTGCATGAAAATGGCCAATTTACTCACTCTGAGTTCTCAAAAAGGGTTTCTTCACCCCGGGAAGTTAATTAAATACCATTTGGAGGCATTTAATGTTCGAGCAAAAACGGCTGATTTTCGACAAAAGAGATAACACCCCCCCATTACGTCATGCTTCCGAAATGTGGAAAATGGTCCGTTTTCAAATGTTTTATTTTTGAACGTCAGTTCACATTTGTAGGTGGATCATCAGTGTTAGAGCTAAAATTAGCATGTTTAAAGTGATTTTCATGCTTCCAGGGGCTCTGGAAGTTAATTAAATACCATTTGGAGGCATTTAATGTTAGAGCAAAAACGGCTGATTTTCCACAAAAGAGATAACACCCCCCCATTACGTCATGCTTCAGAAATGTGGAAAATGGTCCGTTTTCAAATGTTTTATTTTTGAACGTCAGTTCACATTTGTAGGTGGATCATCAGTGTTAGAGCTAAAATTAGCATGTTTAAAGTGATTTTCATGCTTCCAGGGGCTCGGGAAGTTAATTAAATACCATTTGGAGGCATTTAATGTTCGAGCAAAAACGGCTGATTTTCGACAAAAGAGATAACCCCCCCCCATTACGTCATGCTTCAGAAATGTGGAAAATGGTCCGTTTTCAAATGTTTTATTTTTGAACGTCAGTTCACATTTGTAGGTAGATCATCAGTGTTAGAGCTAAAATTAGCATGTTTAAAGTGATTTTCATGCTTCCAGGGGCTCGGGAAGTTAATTAAATACCATTTGGAGGCATTTAATGTTAGAGCAAAAACGGCTGATTTTCGACAAAAGAGATAACACCCCCCCATTACGTCATGCTTCAGAAATGTGGAAAATGGTCCGTTTTCAAATGTTTTATTTTTGAACGTCAGTTCACATTTGTAGGTGGATCATCAGTGTTAGAGCTAAAATTAGCATGTTTAAAGTGATTTTCATGCTTCCAGGGGCCCAAAACACAAGATTTATGGAATGGTTAAAAGTGCATGAAAATGGCCAATTTACTCACTCTGAGTTCTCAAAAAGGGTTTCTTCACCCTGGGAAGTTAATTAAATACCATTTGGAGGATTTTAATGTTCGAGCAAAAACGGCTGATTTTCGACAAAAGAGATAACACCCCCCCATTACGTCATGCTTCAGAAATGTGGAAAATGGTCCGTTTTCAAATGTTTTATTTTTGAACGTCAGTTCACATTTGTAGGTGGATCATCAGTGTTAGAGCTAAAATTAGCATGTTTAAAGTGATTTTCATGCTTCCAGGGGCTCGGGAAGTGAAATAAATACCATTTGGAGGCATTTAATGTTCGAGCAAAAACGGCTGATTTTCCACAAAAGAGATAACACCCCCCCATTACGTCATGCTTCAGAAATGTGGAAAATGGTCCGTTTTCAAATGTTTTATTTTTGAACGTCAGTTCACATTTGTAGGTGGATCATCAGTGTTAGAGCTAAAATTAGCATGTTTAAAGTGATTTTCATGCTTCCAGGGGCCCAAAACACAAGATTTATGGAATGGTTAAAAGTGCATGAAAATGGCCAATTTACTCACTCTGAGTTCTCAAAAAGGGTTTCTTCACCCCGGGAAGTTAATTAAATACCATTTGGAGGCATTTAATGTTCGAGCAAAAACGGCAGATTTTCGACAAAAGAGATAACACCCCCCCATTACGTCATGCTTCAGAAATGTGGAAAATGGTCCGTTTTCAAATGTTTTATTTTTGAACGTCAGTTCACATTTGTAGGTGGATCGTCAGTGTTAGAGCTAAAATTAGCATGTTTAAAGTGATTTTCATGCTTCCAGGGGCTCGGGAAGTGAAATAAATACCATTTGGAGGCATTTAATGTTCGAGCAAAAACGGCTGATTTTCGACAAAAGAGATAACACCCCCCCATTACGTCATGCTTCAGAAATGTGGAAAATGGTCCGTTTTCAAATGTTTTATTTTTGAACGTCAGTTCACATTTGTAGGTGGATCATCAGTGTTAGAGCTAAAATTAGCATGTTTAAAGTGATTTTCATGCTTCCAGGGGCTCGGGAAGTTAATTAAATACCATTTGGAGGCATTTAATGTTCGAGCAAAAACGGCTGATTTTCGACAAAAGAGATAACACCCCCCTATTACGTCATGCTTCAGAAATGTGGAAAATGGTCCGTTTTCAAATGTTTTATTTTTGAACGTCAGTTCACATTTGTAGGTGGATCATCAGTGTTAGAGCTAAAATTAGCATGTTTAAAGTGATTTTCATGCTTCCAGGGGCTCGGGAAGTTAATTAAATACCATTTGGAGGCATTTAATGTTCGAGCAAAAACGGCTGATTTTCGACAAAAGAGATAACACCCCCCCATTACGTCATGCTTCAGAAATGTGGAAAATGGTCCGTTTTCAAATGTTTTATTTTTGAACGTCAGTTCACATTTGTAGGTGGATCATCAGTGTTAGAGCTAAAATTAGCATGTTTAAAGTGATTTTCATGCTTCCAGGGGCTCGGGAAGTTAATTAAATACCATTTGGAGGCATTTAATGTTCGAGCAAAAACGGCTGATTTTCCACAAAAGAGATAACACCCCCCCATTACGTCATGCTTCAGAAATGTGGAAAATGGTCCGTTTTCAAATGTTTTATTTTTGAACGTCAGTTCACATTTGTAGGTGGATCATCAGTGTTAGAGCTAAAATTAGCATGTTTAAAGTGATTTTCATGCTTCCAGGGGCTCGGGAGGTTAATTAAATACCATTTGGAGGCATTTAATGTTCGAGCAAAAACGGCTGATTTTCGACAAAAGAGATAACACCCCCCCATTACGTCATGCTTCAGAAATGTGGAAAATGGTCCGTTTTCAAATGTTTTATTTTTGAACGTCAGTTCACATTTGTAGGTGGATCATCAGTGAAAGAGCTAAAATTAGCATGTTTAAAGTGATTTTCATGCTTCCAGGGGCTCGGGAAGTGAAATAAATACCATTTGGAGGCATTTAATGTTCGAGCAAAAACGGCTGATTTTCGACAAAAGAGATAACACCCCCCTATTACGTCATGCTTCAGAAATGTGGAAAATGGTCCGTTTTCAAATGTTTTATTTTTGAACGTCAGTTCACATTTGTAGGTGGATCATCAGTGTTAGAGCTAAAATTAGCATGTTTAAAGTGATTTTCATGCTTCCAGGGGCTCGGGAAGTGAAATAAATACCATTTGGAGGCATTTAATGTTCGAGCAAAAACTGCTGATTTTCGACAAAAGAGATCACACCCCCTCATTACGTCATGCTTCAGAAATGTGGAAAATGGTCCGTTTTCAAATGTTTTATTTTTGAACGTCAGTTCACATTTGTAGGTGGATCATCAGTGTTAGAGCTAAAAATAGCATGTTTAAAGTGATTTTCATGCTTCCAGGGGCTCGGGAAGTGAAATAAATACCATTTGGAGGCATTTAATGTTCGAGCAAAAACGGCTGATTTTCGACAAAAGAGATAACACCCCCCCATTACGTCATGCTTCAGAAATGTGGAAAATGGTCCGTTTTCAAATGTTTTATTTTTGAACGTCAGTTCACATTTGTAGGTGGATCATCAGTGTTAGAGCTAAAATTAGCATGTTTAAAGTGATTTTCATGCTTCCAGGAGCCCAAAACACAAGATTTATGGAATGGTTAAAAGTGCATGAAAATGGCCAATTTACTCACTCTGAGTTCTCAAAAAGGGTTTCTTCACCCCGGGAAGTTAATTAAATACCATTTGGAGGCATTTAATGTTCGAGCAAAAACGGCTGATTTTTGACAAAAGAGATAACACCCCCCCATTACGTCATGCTTCAGAAATGTGGAAAATGGTCCGTTTTCAAATGTTTTATTTTTGAACGTCAGTTCACATTTGTAGGTGGATCATCAGTGTTAGAGCTAAAATTAGCATGTTTAAAGTGATTTTCATGCTTCCAGGGGCTCGGGAAGTTAATTAAATACCATTTGGAGGCATTTAATGTTCGAGCAAAAACGGCTGATTTTCGACAAAAGAGATAACACCCCCCCATTACGTCATGCTTCAGAAATGTGGAAAATGGTCCGTTTTCAAATGTTTTATTTTTGAACGTCAGTTCACATTTGTAGGTGGATCATCAGTGTTAGAGCTAAAATTAGCATGTTTAAAGTGATTTTCATGCTTCCAGGGGCTCGGGAAGTTAATTAAATACCATTTGGAGGCATTTAATGTTCGAGCAAAAACGGCTGATTTTCCACAAAAGAGATAACACCCCCCATTACGTCATGCTTCAGAAATGTGGAAAATGGTCCGTTTTCAAATGTTTTATTTTTGAACGTCAGTTCACATTTGTAGGTGGATCATCAGTGTTAGAGCTAAAATTAGCATGTTTAAAGTGATGTTCATGCTTCCAGGGGCTCGGGAAGTTAATTAAATACCATTTGGAGGCATTTAATGTTCGAGCAGAAACGGCTGATTTTCGACAAAAGAGATAACACCCCCCCATTACGTCATGCTTCAGAAATGTGGAAAATGGTCCGTTTTCAAATGTTTTATTTTTGATCGTCAGTTCACATTTGTAGGTGGATCATCAGTGTTAGAGCTAAAATTAGCATGTTTAAAATGATTTTCATGCTTCCAGGGGCCCAAAACACAAGATTTATGGAATGGTTAAAAGTGCATGAAAATGGCCAATTTACTCACTCTGAGTTCTCAAAAAGGGTTTCTTCACCCCGGGAAGTTAATTAAATACCATTTGGAGGCATTTAATGTTCGAGCAAAAACGGCTGATTTTCGACAAAAGAGATAACACCCCCCCATTACGTCATGCTTCAGAAATGTGGAAAATGGGCCGTTTTCAAATGTTTTATTTTTGAACGTCAGTTCACATTTGTAGGTGGATCATCAGTGTTAGAGCTTAAATTAGCATGTTTAAAGTGATTTTCATGCTTCCAGGGGCTCGGGAAGTTAATTAAATACCATTTGGAGGCATTTAATGTTAGAGCAAAAACGGCTGATTTTCCACAAAAGAGATAACACCCCCCCCATTACGTCATGCTTCAGAAATGTGGAAAATGGTCCGTTTTCAAACGTTTTATTTTTGAACGTCAGTTCACATTTGTAGGTGGATCATCAGTGTTAGAGCTAAAATTAGCATGTTTAAAGTGATTTTCATGCTTCCAGGGGCCCAAAACACAAGATTTATGGAATGGTTAAAAGTGCATGAAAATGGCCAATTTACTCACTCTGAGTTCTCAAAAAGGGTTTCTTCACACTGGGAAGTTAATTAAATACCATTTGGAGGCATTTAATGTTCGAGCAAAAACGGCTGATTTTCGACAAAAGAGATAACACCCCCCCATTACGTCATGCTTCAGAAATGTGGAAAATGGTCCGTTTTCAAATGTTTTATTTTTGAACGTCAGTTCACATTTGTAGGTGGATCATCAGTGTTAGAGCTAAAATTAGCATGTTTAAAGTGATTTTCATGCTTCCAGGGGCTCGGGAAGTTAATTAAATACCATTTGGAGGCATTTAATGTTCGAGCAAAAACGGCTGATTTTCGACAAAAGAGATAACACCCCCCCATTACGTCATGCTTCAGAAATGTGGAAAATGGTCCATTTTCAAATGTTTTATTTTTGAACGTCAGTTCACATTTGTAGGTGGATCATCAGTGTTAGAGCTAAAATTAGCATGTTTAAAGTGATTTTCATGCTTCCAGGGGCTCGGGAAGTTAATTAAATACCATTTGGAGGCATTTAATGTTCGAGCAAAAACGGCTGATTTTCCACAAAAGAGATAACACCCCCCCATTACGTCATGCTTCAGAAATGTGGAAAATGGTCCGTTTTCAAATGTTTTATTTTTGAACGTCAGTTCACATTTGTAGGTGGATCATCAGTGTTAGAGCTAAAATTAGCATGTTTAAAGTGATTTTCATGCTTCCAGGGGCTCGGGAGGTTAATTAAATACCATTTGGAGGCATTTAATGTTCGAGCAAAAACGGCTGATTTTCGACAAAAGAGATAACACCCCCCCATTACGTCATGCTTCAGAAATGTGGAAAATGGTCCGTTTTCAAATGTTTTATTTTTGAACGTCAGTTCACATTTGTAGGTGGATCATCAGTGAAAGAGCTAAAATTAGCATGTTTAAAGTGATTTTCATGCTTCCAGGGGCTCGGGAAGTGAAATAAATACCATTTGGAGGCATTTAATGTTCGAGCAAAAACGGCTGATTTTCGACAAAAGAGATAACACCCCCCCATTACGTCATGCTTCAGAAATGTGGAAAATGGTCCAATTTCAAATGTTTTATTTTTGAACGTCAGTTCACATTTGTAGGTGGATCATCAGTGTTAGAGCTAAAATTAGCATGTTTAAAGTGATTTTCATGCTTCCAGGGGCTCGGGAAGTGAAATAAATACCATTTGGAGGCATTTAATGTTCGAGCAAAAACGGCTGATTTTCGACAAAAGAGATAACACCCCCCCATTACGTCATGCTTCAGAAATGTGGAAAATGGTCCGTTTTCAAATGTTTTATTTTTGAACGTCAGTTCACATTTGTAGGTGGATCATCAGTGTTAGAGCTAAAATTAGCATGTTTAAAGTGATTTTCATGCTTCCAGGGGCTCGGGAAGTGAAATAAATACCATTTGGAGGCATTTAATGTTCGAGCAAAAACGGCTGATTTTCGACAAAAGAGATAACACCCCCCCATTACGTCATGCTTCAGAAATGTGGAAAATGGTCCGTTTTCAAATGTTTTATTTTTGAACGTCAGTTCACATTTGTAGGTGGATCATCAGTGTTAGAGCTAAAATTAGCATGTTTAAAGTGATTTTCATGCTTCCAGGGGCCCAAAACACAAGATTTATGGAATGGTTAAAAGTGCATGAAAATGGCCAATTTACTCACTCTGAGTTCTCAAAAAGGGTTTCTTCACCCCGGGAAGTTAATTAAATACCATTTGGAGGCATTTAATGTTCGAGCAAAAACGGCTGATTTTCGACAAAAGAGATAACACCCCCCCATTACGTCATGCTTCAGAAATGTGGAAAATGGTCCGTTTTCAAATGTTTTATTTTTGAACGTCAGTTCACATTTGTAGGTGGATCATCAGTGTTAGAGCTAAAATTAGCATGTTTAAAGTGATTTTCATGCTTCCAGGGGCTCGGGAAGTTAATTAAATACCATTTGGAGGCATTTAATGTTCGAGCAAAAACGGCTGATTTTCGACAAAAGAGATAACACCCCCCCATTACGTCATGCTTCAGAAATGTGGAAAATGGTCCGTTTTCAAATGTTTTATTTTTGAACGTCAGTTCACATTTGTAGGTGGATCATCAGTGTTAGAGCTAAAATTAGCATGTTTAAAGTGATTTTCATGCTTCCAGGGGCTCGGGAAGTTAATTAAATACCATTTGGAGGCATTTAATGTTCGAGCAAAAACGGCTGATTTTCCACAAAAGAGATAACACCCCCCCATTACGTCATGCTTCAGAAATGTGGAAAATGGTCCGTTTTCAAATGTTTTATTTTTGAACGTCAGTTCACATTTGTAGGTGGATCATCAGTGTTAGAGCTAAAATTAGCATGTTTAAAGTGATGTTCATGCTTCCAGGGGCTCGGGAAGTTAATTAAATACCATTTGGAGGCATTTAATGTTCGAGCAAAAACGGCTGATTTTCGACAAAAGAGATAACACCCCCCCATTACGTCATGCTTCAGAAATGTGGAAAATGGTCCGTTTTCAAATGTTTTATTTTTGATCGTCAGTTCACATTTGTAGGTGGATCATCAGTGTTAGAGCTAAAATTAGCATGTTTAAAATGATTTTCATGCTTCCAGGGGCCCAAAACACAAGATTTATGGAATGGTTAAAAGTGCATGAAAATGGCCAATTTACTCACTCTGAGTTCTCAAAAAGGGTTTCTTCACCCCGGGAAGTTAATTAAATACCATTTGGAGGCATTTAATGTTCGAGCAAAAACGGCTGATTTTCGACAAAAGAGATAACACCCCCCCATTACGTCATGCTTCAGAAATGTGGAAAATGGGCCGTTTTCAAATGTTTTATTTTTGAACGTCAGTTCACATTTGTAGGTGGATCATCAGTGTTAGAGCTTAAATTAGCATGTTTAAAGTGATTTTCATGCTTCCAGGGGCTCGGGAAGTTAATTAAATACCATTTGGAGGCATTTAATGTTAGAGCAAAAACGGCTGATTTTCCACAAAAGAGATAACACCCCCCCCCCATTACGTCATGCTTCAGAAATGTGGAAAATGGTCCGTTTTCAAATGTTTTATTTTTGAACGTCAGTTCACATTTGTAGGTGGATCATCAGTGTTAGAGCTAAAATTAGCATGTTTAAAGTGATTTTCATGCTTCCAGGGGCTCGGGAAGTTAATTAAATACCATTTGGAGGCATTTAATGTTCGAGCAAAAACGGCTGATTTTCGACAAAAGAGATAACACCCCCCCATTACGTCATGCTTCAGAAATGTGGAAAATGGTCCGTTTTCAAATGTTTTATTTTTGAACGTCAGTTCACATTTGTAGGTGGATCATCAGTGTTAGAGCTAAAATTAGCATGTTTAAAGTGATTTTCATGCTTCCAGGGGCTCGGGAAGTTAATTAAATACCATTTGGAGGCATTTAATGTTAGAGCAAAAACGGCTGATTTTCGACAAAAGAGATAACACCCCCCCATTACGTCATGCTTCAGAAATGTGGAAAATGGTCCGTTTTCAAATGTTTTATTTTTGAACGTCAGTTCACATTTGTAGGTGGATCATCAGTTTTAGAGCTAAAATTAGCATGTTTAAAGTGATTTTCATGCTTCCAGGGGACCAAAACACAAGATTTATGGAATGGTTAAAAGTGCATGAAAATGGCCAATTTGCTCACTCTGAGTTCTCAAAAAGGGTTTCTTCACCCCGGGAAGTTAATTAAATACCATTTGGAGGATTTTAATGTTCGAGCAAAAACGGCTGATTTTCGACAAAAGAGATAACACCCCCCCCATTACGTCATGCTTCAGAAATGTGGAAAATGGTCCGTTTTCAAATGTTTTATTTTTGAACGTCAGTTCACATTTGTAGGTGGATCATCAGTGTTAGAGCTAAAATTAGCATGTTTAAAGTGATTTTCATGCTTCCAGGGGCTCGGGAAGTGAAATAAATACCATTTGGAGGCATTTAATGTTCGAGCAAAAACGGCTGATTTTCGACAAAAGAGATAACACCCCCCCATTACGTCATGCTTCAGAAATGTGGAAAATGGTCCGTTTTCAAATGTTTTATTTTTGAACGTCAGTTCACATTTGTAGGTGGATCATCAGTGTTAGAGCTAAAATTAGCGTGTTTAAAGTGATTTTCATGCTTCCAGGGGCCCAAAACACAAGATTTATGGAATGGTTAAAAGTGCATGAAAATGGCCAATTTACTCACTCTGAGTTCTCAAAAAGGGTTTCTTCACCCCGGGAAGTTAATTAAATACCATTTGGAGGCATTTAATGTTCGAGCAAAAACGGCAGATTTTCGACAAAAGAGATAACACCCCCCCATTACGTCATGCTTCAGAAATGTGGAAAATGGTCCGTTTTCAAATGTTTTATTTTTGAACGTCAGTTCACATTTGTAGGTGGATCATCAGTGTTAGAGCTAAAATTAGCATGTTTAAAGTGATTTTCATGCTTCCAGGGGCTTGGGAAGTGAAATAAATACCATTTGGAGGCATTTAATGTTCGAGCAAAAACGGCTGATTTTCGACAAAAGAGATAACACCCCCCCATTACGTCATGCTTCAGAAATGTGGAAAATGGTCCGTTTTCAAATGTTTTATTTTTGAACGTCAGTTCACATTTGTAGGTGGATCATCAGTGTTAGAGCTAAAATTAGCATGTTTAAAGTGATTTTCATGCTTCCAGGGGCTCGGGAAGTGAAATAAATACCATTTGGAGGCATTTAATGTTCGAGCAAAAACGGCTGATTTTCGACAAAAGAGATAACACCCCCCCATTACGTCATGCTTCAGAAATGTGGAAAATGGTCCGTTTTCAAATGTTTTATTTTTGAACGTCAGTTCACATTTGTAGGTGGATCATCAGTGTTAGAGCTAAAATTAGCATGTTTAAAGTGATTTTCATGCTTCCAGGGGCTCGGGAAGTGAAATAAATACCATTTGGAGGCATTTAATGTTCGAGCAAAAACGGCTGATTTTCGACAAAAGAGATAACACCCCCCCATTACGTCATGCTTCAGAATGTGGAAAATGGTCCGTTTTCAAATGTTTTATTTTTGAACGTCAGTTCACATTTGTAGGTGGATCATCAGTGTTAGAGCTAAAATTAGCATGTTTAAAGTGATTTTCATGCTTCCAGGGGCTCGGGAAGTTAATTAAATACCATTTGGAGGCATTTAATGTTCGAGCAAAAACGGCTGATTTTCCACAAAAGAGATAACACCCCCCCATTATGTCATGCTTCAGAAATGTGGAAAATGGTCCGTTTTCAAATGTTTTATTTTTGAACGTCAGTTCACATTTGTAGGTGGATCATCAGTGTTAGAGCTAAAATTAGCATGTTTAAAGTGATTTTCATGCTTCCAGGGGCCCAAAACACAAGATTTATGGAATGGTTAAAAGTGCATGAAAATGGCCAATTTACTCACTCTGAGTTCTCAAAAAGGGTTTCTTCACACTGGGAAGTTAATTAAATACCATTTGGAGGCATTTAATGTTCGAGCAAAAACGGCTGATTTTCGACAAAAGAGATAACACCCCCCCATTACGTCATGCTTCAGAAATGTGGAAAATGGTCCGTTTTCAAATGTTTTATTTTTGAACGTCAGTTCACATTTGTAGGTGGATCATCAGTGTTAGAGCTAAAATTAGCATGTTTAAAGTGATTTTCATGCTTCCAGGGGCTCGGGAAGTTAATTAAATACCATTTGGAGGCATTTAATGTTCGAGCAAAAACGGCTGATTTTCGACAAAAGAGATAACACCCCCCCATTACGTCATGCTTCAGAAATGTGGAAAATGGTCCGTTTTCAAATGTTTTATTTTTGAACGTCAGTTCACATTTGTAGGTGGATCATCAGTGTTAGAGCTAAAATTAGCATGTTTAAAGTGATTTTCATGCTTCCAGGGGCTCGGGAAGTTAATTAAATACCATTTGGAGGCATTTAATGTTCGAGCAAAAACGGCTGATTTTCCACAAAAGAGATAACACCCCCCCATTACGTCATGCTTCAGAAATGTGGAAAATGGTCCGTTTTCAAATGTTTTATTTTTGAACGTCAGTTCACATTTGTAGGTGGATCATCAGTGTTAGAGCTAAAATTAGCATGTTTAAAGTGATTTTCATGCTTCCAGGGGCTCGGGAGGTTAATTAAATACCATTTGGAGGCATTTAATGTTCGAGCAAAAACGGCTGATTTTCGACAAAAGAGATAACACCCCCCCATTACGTCATGCTTCAGAAATGTGGAAAATGGTCCGTTTTCAAATGTTTTATTTTTGAACGTCAGTTCACATTTGTAGGTGGATCATCAGTGAAAGAGCTAAAATTAGCATGTTTAAAGTGATTTTCATGCTTCCAGGGGCTCGGGAAGTGAAATAAATACCATTTGGAGGCATTTAATGTTCGAGCAAAAACGGCTGATTTTCGACAAAAGAGATAACACCCCCCCATTACGTCATGCTTCAGAAATGTGGAAAATGGTCCGTTTTCAAATGTTTTATTTTTGAACGTCAGTTCACATTTGTAGGAGGATCATCAGTGTTAGAGCTAAAATTAGCATGTTTAAAGTGATTTTCATGCTTCCAGGGGCTCGGGAAGTGAAATAAATACCATTTGGAGGCATTTAATGTTCGAGCAAAAACGGCTGATTTTCGACAAAAGAGATAACACCCCCCCATTACGTCATGCTTCAGAAATGTGGAAAATGGTCCGTTTTCAAATGTTTTATTTTTGAACGTCAGTTCACATTTGTAGGTGGATCATCAGTGTTAGAGCTAAAATTAGCATGTTTAAAGTGATTTTCATGCTTCCAGGGGCTCGGGAGGTTAATTAAATACCATTTGGAGGCATTTAATGTTCGAGCAAAAATGGCTGATTTTCGACAAAAGAGATAACACCCCCCCATTACGTCATGCTTCAGAAATGTGGAAAATGGTCCGTTTTCAAATGTTTTATTTTTGAACGTCAGTTCACATTTGTAGGTGGATCATCAGTGAAAGAGCTAAAATTAGCATGTTTAAAGTGATTTTCATGCTTCCAGGGGCTCGGGAAGTGAAATAAATACCATTTGGAGGCATTTAATGTTCGAGCAAAAACGGCTGATTTTCGACAAAAGAGATAACACCCCCCCATTACGTCATGCTTCAGAAATGTGGAAAATGGTCCGTTTTCAAATGTTTTATTTTTGAACGTCAGTTCACATTTGTAGGTGGATCATCTGTGTTAGAGCTAAAATTAGCATGTTTAAAGTGATTTTCATGCTTCCAGGGGCTCGGGAAGTGAAATAAATACCATTTGGAGGCATTTAATGTTCGAGCAAAAACGGCTGATTTTCGACAAAAGAGATAACACCCCCCCATTACGTCATGCTTCAGAAATGTGGAAAATGGTCCGTTTTCAAATGTTTTATTTTTGAACGTCAGTTCACATTTGTAGGTGGATCATCAGTGTTAGAGCTAAAATTAGCATGTTTAAAGTGATTTTCATGCTTCCAGGGGCCCAAAACACAAGATTTATGGAATGGTTAAAAGTGCATGAAAATGGCCAATTTACTCACTCTGAGTTCTCAAAAAGGGTTTCTTCACCCCGGGAAGTTAATTAAATACCATTTGGAGGCATTTAATGTTCGAGCAAAAACGGCAGATTTTCGACAAAAGAGATAACACCCCCCCATTACGTCATGCTTCAGAAATGTGGAAAATGGTCCGTTTTCAAATGTTTTATTTTTGAACGTCAGTTCACATTTGTAGGTGGATCATCAGTGTTAGAGCTAAAATTAGCATGTTTAAAGTGATTTTCATGCTTCCAGGGGCTCGGGAAGTTAATTAAATACCATTTGGAGGCATTTAATGTTCGAGCAAAAACGGCTGATTTTCGACAAAAGAGATAACACCCCCCCATTACGTCATGCTTCAGAAATGTGGAAAATGGTCCGTTTTCAAATGTTTTATTTTTGAACGTCAGTTCACATTTGTAGGTGGATCATCAGTGTTAGAGCTAAAATTAGCATGTTTAAAGTGATTTTCATGCTTGCAGGGGCTCGGGAAGTTAATTAAATACCATTTGGAGGCATTTAATGTTCGAGCAAAAACGGCTGATTTTCCACAAAAGAGATAACACCCCCCCATTACGTCATGCTTCAGAAATGTGGAAAATGGTCCGTTTTCAAATGTTTTATTTTTGATCGTCAGTTCACATTTGTAGGTGGATCATCAGTGTTAGAGCTAAAATTAGCATGTTTAAAGTGATGTTCATGCTTCCAGGGGCTCGGGAAGTTAATTAAATACCATTTGGAGGCATTTAATGTTCGAGCAAAAACGGCTGATTTTCGACAAAAGAGATAACACCCCCCCATTACGTCATGCTTCAGAAATGTGGAAAATGGTCCGTTTTCAAATGTTTTATTTTTGATCGTCAGTTCACATTTGTAGGTGGATCATCAGTGTTAGAGCTAAAATTAGCATGTTTAAAATGATTTTCATGCTTCCAGGGGCCCAAAACACAAGATTTATGGAATGGTTAAAAGTGCATGAAAATGGCCAATTTACTCACTCTGAGTTCTCAAAAAGGGTTTCTTCACCCCGGGAAGTTAATTAAATACCATTTGGAGGCATTTAATGTTCGAGCAAAAACGGCTGATTTTCGACAAAAGAGATAACCCCCCCCATTACGTCATGCTTCAGAAATGTGGAAAATGGTCCGTTTTCAAATGTTTTATTTTTGAACGTCAGTTCACATTTGTAGGTGGATCATCAGTGTTAGAGCTAAAATTAGCATGTTTAAAGTGATTTTCATGCTTCCAGGGGCTCGGGAAGTTAATTAAATACCATTTGGAGGCATTTAATGTTAGAGCAAAAACGGCTGATTTTCGACAAAAGAGATAACACCCCCCCATTACGTCATGCTTCAGAAATGTGGAAAATGGTCCGTTTTCAAATGTTTTATTTTTGAACGTCAGTTCACATTTGTAGGTGGATCATCAGTGTTAGAGCTAAAATTAGCATGTTTAAAGTGATTTTCATGCTTCCAGGGGCTCGGGGAGTTAATTAAATACCATTTGGAGGCATTTAATGTTCGAGCAAAAACGGCTGATTTTCCACAAAAGAGATAACACCCCCCCATTACGTCATGCTTCAGAAATGTGGAAAATGGTCCGTTTTCAAATGTTTTTTTTTTGAACGTCAGTTCACATTTGTAGGTGGATCATCAGTGTTAGAGCTAAAATTAGCATGTTTAAAGTGATTTTCATGCTTCCAGGGTCTCGGGAAGTTAATTAAATACCATTTGGAGGCATTTAATGTTCGAGCAAAAACGGCTGATTTTCGACAAAAGAGATAACACCCCCCCATTACGTCATGCTTCAGAAATGTGGAAAATGGTCCGTTTTCAAATGTTTTATTTTTGAACGTCAGTTCACATTTGTAGGTGGATCATCAGTGTTAGAGCTAAAATTAGCATGTTTAAAGTGATTTTCATGCTTCCAGGGGCTCGGGAAGTTAATTAAATACCATTTGGAGGCATTTAATGTTCGAGCAAAAACGGCTGATTTTCGACAAAAGAGATAACACCCCCCCATTACGTCATGCTTCAGAAATGTGGAAAATGGTCCGTTTTCAAATGTTTTATTTTTGAACGTCAGTTCACATTTGTAGGTGGATCATCAGTGTTAGAGCTAAAATTAGCATGTTTAAAGTGATTTTCATGCTTCCAGGGGCCCAAAACACAAGATTTATGGAATGGTTAAAAGTGCATGAAAATGGCCAATTTACTCACTCTGAGTTCTCAAAAAGGGTTTCTTCACCCCGGGAAGTTAATTAAATACCATTTGGAGGCATTTAATGTTAGAGCAAAAACGGCTGATTTTCGACAAAAGAGATAACACCCCCCCATTACGTCATGCTTCAGAAATGTGGAAAATGGTCCGTTTTCAAATGTTTTATTTTTGAACGTCAGTTCACATTTGTAGGTGGATCATCAGTGTTAGAGCTAAAATTAGCATGTTTAAAGTGATTTTCATGCTTCCAGGGGCTCGGGAAGTTAATTAAATACCATTTGGAGGCATTTAATGTTAGAGCAAAAACGGCTGATTTTCGACAAAAGAGATAACACCCCCCCATTACGTCATGCTTCAGAAATGTAGAAAATGGTCCGTTTTCAAATGTTTTATTTTTGAACGTCAGTTCACATTTGTAGGTGGATCATCAGTGTTAGAGCTAAAATTAGCATGTTTAAAGTGATTTTCATGCTTCCAGGGGCTCGGGAAATGAAATAAATACCATTTGGAGGCATTTAATGTTCGAGCAAAAACGGCTGATTTTCGACAAAAGAGATAACACCCCCTATTACGTCATGCTTCAGAAATGTGGAAAATGGTCTGTTTTCAAATGTTTTATTTTTGAACATCAGTTCACATTTGTAGGTGGATCATCAGTGTTAGAGCTAAAATTAGCATGTTTAAAGTGATTTTCATGCTTCCAGGGGCTCGGGAAGTTAATTAAATACCATTTGGAGGCATTTAATGTTCGAGCAAAAACGGCTGATTTTCGACAAAAGAGATAACACCCCCCATTACGTCATGCTTCAGAAATGTGGAAAATGGTCTGTTTTCAAATGTTTTATTTTTGAACGTCAGTTCACATTTGTAGGTGGATCATCAGTGTTAGAGCTAAAATTAACATGTTTAAAGTGATTTTCATGCTTCCAGGGGCCCAAAACACAGGATTTATGGAATGGTTAAAAGTGCATGAAAATGGCCAATTTACTCACTCTGAGTTCTCAAAAAGGGTTTCTTCACCCCGGGAAGTTAATTAAATACCATTTGGAGGCATTTAATGTTAGAGCAAAAACGGCTGATTTTCGACAAAAGAGATAACACCCCCCTATTACGTCATGCTTCAGAAATGTGGAAAATGGTCCGTTTTCAAATGTTTTATTTTTGAACGTCAGTTCACATTTGTAGGTGGATCATCAGTGTTAGAGCTAAAATTAGCATGTTTAAAGTGATTTTCATGCTTCCAGGGGCCCAAAACACAAGATTTATGGAATGGTTAAAAGTGCATGAAAATGGCCAATTTACTCACTCTGAGTTCTCAAAAAGGGTTTCTTCACCCCGGGAAGTTAATTAAATACCATTTGGAGGCATTTAATGTTAGAGCAAAAACGGCTGATTTTCGACAAAAGAGATAACACCCCCCATTACGCCATGCTTCAGAAATGTGGAAAATGGTCCGTTTTCAAATGTTTTATTTTTGAACGTCAGTTCACATTTGTAGGTGGATCATCAGTGTTAGAGCTAAAATTAGCATGTTTAAAGTGATTTTCATGCTTCCAGGGGCTCGGGAAGTGAAATAAATACCATTTGGAGGCATTTAATGTTCGAGCAAAAACGGCTGATTTTCGACAAAAGAGATAACACCCCCCCATTACGTCATGCTTCAGAAATGTGGAAAATGGTCCGTTTTCAAATGTTTTATTTTTGAACGTCAGTTCACATTTGTAGGTGGATCATCAGTGTTAGAGCTAAAATTAGCATGTTTAAAGTGATTTTCATGCTTCTTGGGGCCAAAAACACAAGATTTATGGAATGGTTAAAAGTGCATGAATATGGCCAATTTACTCACTCTGAGTTCTCAAAAAGGGTTTCTTCACCCCGGGAAGTTAATTAAATACCATTTGGAGGCATTTAATGTTCGAGCAAAAACGGCTGATTTTCGACAAAAGAGATAACACCCCCCCATTACGTCATGCTTCAGAAATGTGGAAAATGGTCCGTTTTCAAATGTTTTATTTTTGAACGTCAGTTCACATTTGTAGGTGGATCATCAGTGTTAGAGCTAAAATTAGCATGTTTAAAGTGATTTTCATGCTTCCAGGGGCTCGGGAAGTGAAATAAATACCATTTGGAGGCATTTAATGTTCGAGCAAAAACGGCTGATTTTCGACAAAAGAGATAACACCCCCCCATTACGTCATGCTTCAGAAATGTGGAAAACGGTCCGTTTTCAAATGTTTTATTTTTGAACGTCAGTTCACATTTGTAGGTGGATCATCAGTGTTAGAGCTAAAATTAGCATGTTTAAAGTGATTTTCATGCTTCCAGGGGCCCAAAACACATGATTTATGGAATGGTTAAAAGTGCATGAAAATGGCCAATTTACTCACTCTGAGTTCTCAAAAAGGGTTTCTTCACCCCGGGAAGTTAATTAAATACCATTTGGAGGCATTTAATGTTAGAGCAAAAACGGCTGATTTTCGACAAAAGAGATAACACCCCCCCATTACGTCATGCTTCAGAAATGTGGAAAATGGTCCGTTTTCAAATGTTTTATTTTTGAACGTCAGTTCACATTTGTAGGTGGATCATCAGTGTTAGAGCTAAAATTAGCATGTTTAAAGTGATTTTCATGCTTCCAGGGGCCCAAAACACATGATTTATGGAATGGTTAAAAGTGCATGAAAATGGCCAATTTACTCACTCTGAGTTCTCAAAAAGGGTTTCTTCACCCCGGGAAGTTAATTAAATACCATTTGGAGGCATTTAATGTTAGAGCAAAAACGGCTGATTTTCGACAAAAGAGATAACACCCCCCATTACGTCATGCTTCAGAAATGTGGAAAATGGTCCGTTTTCAAATGTTTTATTTTTGAACGTCAGTTCACATTTGTAGGTGGATCATCAGTGTTAGAGCTAAAATTAGCATGTTTAAAGTGATTTTCATGCTTCCAGGGGCTCGGGAAGTGAAATAAATACCATTCGGAGGCATTTATTGTTCGAGCAAAAACGGCTGATTTTCGACAAAAGAGATAACACCCCCCATTACGTCATGCTTCAGAAATGTGGAAAATGGTCCGTTTTCAAATGTTTTATTTTTGAACGTCAGTTCACATTTGTAGGTGGATCATCAATGTTAGAGCTAAAATTAGCATGTTTAAAGTGATTTTCATGCTTCCAGGGGCTCGGGAAGTGAAATAAATACCATTTGGAGGCATTTAATGTTCGAGCAAAAACGTCTGATTTTCGACAAAAGAGATAACACCCCCCCATTACATCATGCTTCAGAAATGTGGAAAATGGTCCGTTTTCAAATGTTTTATTTTTGAACGTCAGTTCACATTTTTAGGTGGATCATCAGTGTTAGAGCTAAAATTAGCATGTTTAAAGTGATTTTCATGCTTCTTGGGGCCCAAAACACAAGATTTATGGAATGGTTAAAAGTGCATGAAAATGGCCAATTTACTCACTCTGAGTTCTCAAAAAGGGTTTCTTCACCCCGGGAAGTTAAGTAAATACCATTTGGAGGCATTTAATGTTCGAGCAAAAACGGCTGATTTTCGACAAAAGAGATAACACCCCCCCATTACGTCATGCTTCAGAAATGTGGAAAATGGTCCGTTTTCAAATGTTTTATTTTTGAACGTCAGTTCACATTTGTAGGTGGATCATCAGTGTTAGAGCTAAAATTAGCATGTTTAAAGTGATTTTCATGCTTCCAGGGGCTCGGGAAGTGAAATAAATACCATTTGGAGGCATTTAATGTTCGAGCAAAAACGGCTGATTTTCGACAAAAGAGATAACACCCCCCCCATTACGTCATGCTTCAGAAATGTGGAAAATGGTCAGTTTTCAAATGTTTTATTTTTGAACGTCAGTTCACATTTGTAGGTGGATCATCAGTGTTAGAGCTAAAATTAGCATGTTTAAAGTGATTTTCATGCTTCCAGGGGCTCGGGAAGTTAATTAAATACCATTTGGAGGCATTTAATGTTAGAGCAAAAACGGCTGATTTTCGACAAAAGAGATAACACCCCCCCATTACGTCATGCTTCAGAAATGTAGAAAATGGTCCGTTTTCAAATGTTTTATTTTTGAACGTCAGTTCACATTTGTAGGTGGATCATCAGTGTTAGAGCTAAAATTAGCATGTTTAAAGTGATTTTCATGCTTCCAGGGGCTCGGGAAGTGAAATAAATACCATTTGGAGGCATTTAATGTTCGAGCAAAAACGGCTGATTTTCGACAAAAGAGATAACACCCCCTATTACGTCATGCTTCAGAAATGTGGAAAATGGTCCGTTTTCAAATGTTTTATTTTTGAACGTCAGTTCACATTTGTAGGTGGATCATCAGTGTTAGAGCTAAAATTAGCATGTTTAAAGTGATTTTCATGCTTCCAGGGGCTCGGGAAGTTAATTAAATACCATTTGGAGGCATTTAATGTTCGAGCAAAAACGGCTGATTTTCGACAAAAGAGATAACACCCCCCCATTACGTCATGCTTCAGAAATGTGGAAAATGGTCTGTTTTCAAATGTTTTATTTTTGAACGTCAGTTCACATTTGTAGGTGGATCATCAGTGTTAGAGCTAAAATTAGCATGTTTAAAGTGATTTTAATGCTTCCAGGGGCTCGGGAAGTTAATTAAATACCATTTGGAGGCATTTAATGTTCGAGCAAAAACGGCTGATTTTCGACAAAAGAGATAACACCCCCCCCATTACGTCATGCTTCAGAAATGTGGAAAATGGTCCGTTTTCAAATGTTTTATTTTTGAACGTCAGTTCACATTTGTAGGTGGATCATCAGTGTTAGAGCTAAAATTAGCATGTTTAAAGTGATTTTCATGCTTCCAGGGGCCCAAAACACAGGATTTATGGAATGGTTAAAAGTGCATGAAAATGGCCAATTTACTCACTCTGAGTTCTCAAAAAGGGTTTCTTCACCCCGGGAAGTTAATTAAATACCATTTGGAGGCATTTAATGTTAGAGCAAAAACGGCTGATTTTCGACAAAAGAGATAACACCCCCCTATTACCTCATGCTTCAGAAATGTGGAAAATGGTCCGTTTTCAAATGTTTTATTTTTGAACGTCAGTTCACATTTGAAGGTGGATCATCAGTGTTAGAGCTAAAATTAGCATGTTTAAAGTGATTTTCATGCTTTCAGGGGCCCAAAACACAAGATTTATGGAATGGTTAAAAGTGCATGAAAATGGCCAATTTACTCACTCTGAGTTCTCAAAAAGGGTTTCTTCACCCCGGGAAGTTAATTAAATACCATTTGGAGGCATTTAATGTTAGAGCAAAAACGGCTGATTTTCGACAAAAGAGATAACACCCCCCCATTACGTCATGCTTCAGAAATGTGGAAAATGGTCCGTTTTCAAATGTTTTATTTTTGAACGTCAGTTCACATTTGTAGGTGGATCATCAGTGTTAGAGCTAAAATTAGCATGTTTAAAGTGATTTTCATGCTTCCAGGGGCTCGGGAAGTGAAATAAATACCATTTGGAGGCATTTAATGTTCGAGCAAAAACGGCTGATTTTCGACAAAAGAGATAACACCCCCCCATTACGTCATGCTTCAGAAATGTGGAAAATGGTCCGTTTTCAAATGTTTTATTTTTGAACGTCAGTTCACATTTGTAGGTGGATCATCAGTGTTAGAGCTAAAATTAGCATGTTTAAAGTGATTTTCATGCTTCCAGGGGCTCGGGAAGTGAAATAAATACCATTTGGAGGCATTTAATGTTCGAGCAAAAACGTCTGATTTTCGACAAAAGAGATAACACCCCCCCATTACGTCATGCTTCAGAAATGTGGAAAATGGTCCGTTTTCAAATGTTTCATTTTTGAACGTCAGTTCACATTTGTAGGTGGATCATCAGTGTTAGAGCTAAAATTAGCATGTTTAAAGTGATTTTCATGCTTCTTGGGGCCAAAAACACAAGATTTATGGAATGGTTAAAAGTGCATGAATATGGCCAATTTACTCACTCTGAGTTCTCAAAAAGGGTTTCTTCACCCCGGGAAGTTAATTAAATACCATTTGGAGGCATTTAATGTTCGAGCAAAAACGGCTGATTTTCGACAAAAGAGATAACACCCCCCCATTACGTCATGCTTCAGAAATGTGGAAAATGGTCCGTTTTCAAATGTTTTATTTTTGAACGTCAGTTCACATTTGTAGGTGGATCATCAGTGTTAGAGCTAAAATTAGCATGTTTAAAGTGATTTTCATGCTTCCAGGGGCTCGGGAAGTGAAATAAATACCATTTGGAGGCATTTAATGTTCGAGCAAAAACGGCTGATTTTCGACAAAAGAGATAACACCACCCCATTACGTCATGCTTCAGAAATGTGGAAAATGGTCCGTTTTCAAATGTTTTATTTTTGAACGTCAGTTCACATTTGTAGGTGGATCATCAGTGTTAGAGCTAAAATTAGCATGTTTAAAGTGATTTTCATGCTTCCAGGGGCTCGGGAAGTGAAATAAATACCATTTGGAGGCATTTAATGTTCGAGCAAAAACGGCTGATTTTCGACAAAAGAGATAACACCCCCCCATTACGTCATGCTTCAGAAATGTGGAAAATGGTCCGTTTTCAAATGTTTTATTTTTGAACGTCAGTTCACATTTGTAGGTGGATCATCAGTGTTAGAGCTTAAATTAGCATGTTTAAAGTGATTTTCATGCTTCCAGGGGCTCGGGAAGTTAATTAAATACCATTTGGAGGCATTTAATGTTAGAGCAAAAACGGCTGATTTTCCACAAAAGAGATAACACCCCCCCATTACGTCATGCTTCAGAAATGTGGAAATGGTCCGTTTTCAAATGTTTTATTTTTGAACGTCAGTTCACATTTGTAGGTGGATCATCAGTGTTAGAGCTAAAATTAGCATGTTTAAAGTGATTTTCATGCTTCCAGGGGCTCGGGAAGTTAATTAAATACCATTTGGAGGCATTTAATGTCCAAGCAAAAACGGCTGATTTTCGACAAAAGAGATAACACCCCCCCATTACGTCATGCTTCAGAAATGTGGAAAATGGTCCGTTTTCAAATGTTTTATTTTTGAACGTCAGTTCACATTTGTAGGTGGATCATCAGTGTTAGAGCTAAAATTAGCATGTTTAAAGTGATTTTCATGCTTCCAGGGGACCAAAACACAAGATTTATGGAATGGTTAAAAGTGCATGAAAATGGCCAATTTACTCACTCTGAGTTCTCAAAAAGGGTTTCTTCACCCCGGGAAGTTAATTAAATACCATTTGGAGGATTTTAATGTTCGAGCAAAAACGGCTGATTTTCGACAAAAGAGATAACACCCCCCCCATTACGTCATGCTTCAGAAATGTGGAAAATGGTCCGTTTTCAAATGTTTTATTTTTGAACGTCAGTTCACATTTGTAGGTGGATCATCAGTGTTAGAGCTAAAATTAGCATGTTTAAAGTGATTTTCATGCTTCCAGGGGCTCGGGAAGTTAATTAAAAACCATTTGGAGGCATTTAATGTTAGAGCAAAAACGGCTGATTTTCGACAAAAGAGATAACACCCCCCCATTACGTCATGCTTCAGAAATGTGGAAAATGGTCCGTTTTCAAATGTTTTATTTTTGAACGTCAGTTCACATTTGTAGGTGGATCATCAGTGTTAGAGCTAAAATTAGCATGTTTAAAGTGATTTTCATGCTTCCAGGGGACCAAAACACAAGATTTATGGAATGGTTAAAAGTGCATGAAAATGGCCAATTTACTCACTCTGAGTTCTCAAAAAGGGTTTCTTCACCCCGGGAAGTTAATTAAATACCATTTGGAGGATTTTAATGTTCGAGCAAAAACGGCTGATTTTCGACAAAAGAGATAACACCCCCCCCATTACGTCATGCTTCAGAAATGTGGAAAATGGTCCGTTTTCAAATGTTTTATTTTTGAACGTCAGTTCACATTTGTAGGTGGATCATCAGTGTTAGAGCTAAAATTAGCATGTTTAAAGTGATTTTCATGCTTCCAGGGGCTCGGGAAGTGAAATAAATACCATTTGGAGGCATTTAATGTTCGAGCAAAAACGGCTGATTTTCGACAAAAGAGATAACACCCCCCCATTACGTCATGCTTCAGAAATGTGGAAAATGGTCCGTTTTCAAATGTTTTATTTTTGAACGTCAGTTCACATTTGTAGGTGGATCATCAGTGTTAGAGCTAAAATTAGCATGTTTAAAGGGATTTTCATGCTTCCAGGGGCCCAAAACACAAGATTTATGGAATGGTTAAAAGTGCATGAAAATGGCCAATTTACTCACTCTGAGTTCTCAAAAAGGGTTTCTTCACCCCGGGAAGTTAATTAAATACCATTTGGAGGCATTTAATGTTAGAGCAAAAACGGCTGATTTTCGACAAAAGAGATAACACCCCCCCATTACGTCATGCTTCAGAAATGTGGAAAATGGTCCGTTTTCAAATGTTTTATTTTTGAACGTCAGTTCACATTTGTAGGTGGATCATCAGTGTTAGAGCTAAAATTAGCATGTTTAAAGTGATTTTCATGCTTCCAGGGGCCCAAAACACAAGATTTATGGAATGGTTAAAAGTGCATGAAAATGGCCAATTTACTCACTCTGAGTTCTCAAAAAGGGTTTCTTCACCCCGGGAAGTTAATTAAATACCATTTGGAGGCATTTAATGTTCGAGCAAAAACGGCTGATTTTCGACAAAAGAGATAACACCCCCCCATTACGTCATGCTTCAGAAATGTGGAAAATGGTCCGTTTTCAAATGTTTTATTTTTGAACGTCAGTTCACATTTGTAGGTGGATCATCAGTGTTAGAGCTAAAATTAGCATGTTTAAAGTGATTTTCATGCTTCCAGGGGCTCGGGAAGTTAATTAAATACCATTTGGAGGCATTTAATGTTCGAGCAAAAACGGCTGATTTTCGACAAAAGAGATAACACCCTCCCATTACGTCATGCTTCAGAAATTTGGAAAATGGTCCGTTTTCAAATGTTTTATTTTTGAACGTCAGTTCATATGGCCGAGATACCCGCCACCCCCTCTCAACACAATCCCCAAAAGGAGTGAAACCGGAAACAGTTCTTGAAGTTTTTGGAAGTGGGATGGAGTGACCATCCCGGCCGTATTTATTAAAACAAAATTAAAACATTAAACGTTTCATGTTATGTACAATTTCATTACCATATTGCGATGTTTGGCTAACCTTAACAGATTCTCTAATACAGAGGTTCTCCTAGCCGAACTAGCAACCTACAAAACATTTCTTGACATATTGAAATTGTACAACCTAACGTTTAAGGGCCAACGGCAGGGTCATAACCGGTGTCAAGATCCCTAACCAGACTTACCCCTCCCACTTGGGATGGGCGACAGCACGGAGGCGTACCTCAAGTGCAACTACTACCAATTTCCCTTGTCTTGACGGGGGCACCTAAAACTCGACGCCAGTTAAAGGTCGTTCGAATACTCGTGTGAGGTATCTACAAGGTATCGTGGCCCTTATCCCAACCCCACACAACTTACCGCATCTGCCGTCGCAGATGTCACTGGCCCCGGGAAATTCCCCAGGAGGGGGCTGTAACCCCTCCTACAAAGGAAGGGGCCTTGACCGCCTTTCCTTTACTTCCGGCGACCCATCCTTAGAAGGGACCGCCTCCCCATTGAGGGGCCAATGGCCACCTCTCCCGAGCGCTCCCATCCGTGTTGGGTGACGCCCACTCATAGGGATCTACTAATTAGTGCTCACCGATCATGACCTTACCGCCTACCAAAATAAATACGACAGTGCAAATTAACCTAAGAATACCTTGGCCACTATGACCGAAAGAGCATACATCAAAATTCAACACTAAACTGAATATCTTTAATGGCAAACGTACTCAAAAACGACCATTCTTTATTAACTCAAAATCAACATGGCACTACAACCTGTAAACGCAAACAAACAAAATTAATCAACTTTATTATACACAACTGGCTGTCTTCAGGGGCTGGTGGGTGGGTCAAAATTGGCTCTTCGTTCTGTCCCGAGCTCACGTGCAGCGAGGAGGTGCAGCTTCAGAGCACAAGAACAAGAGGATGTCTTCTGGTCTTGCGTCCCTTTTTATCCGTCTTCAGGGCGGGCGTATACCCGCCCCTGCCTGCCCCTGAGGGCGTGGCTGGCTGCGTCGGTGTCTAGGCCAGCCCACTCTAGGGCGGGAACGAGCGCGCCCCAGCTACGCCGCTTCGGGCATACCAGCTGAGACGCGCCTCCCGCCCAAAATGGCTTCCCGGGGGGATCGAGGCACTCGGCCATACGTTCGGGGGGACCGATTCGGTCGCCCCTTTCCATATGGCCAAGATACCCGCCACCCCCTCTCAACACAATCCCCAAAAGGAGTGAAACCGGAAACAGTTCTTGAAGTTTTTGGAAGTGGGATGGAGTGACCATCCCGGCCGTATTTATTAAAACAAAATTAAAACATTAAACGTTTCATGTTATGTACAATTTCATTACCATATTGCGATGTTTGGCTAACCTTAACAGATTCTCTAATACAGAGGTTCTCCTAGCCGAACTAGCAACCTACAAAACATTTCTTGACATATTGAAATTGTACAACCTAACGTTTAAGGGCCAACGGCAGGGTCATAACCGGTGTCAAGATCCCTAACCAGACTTACCCCTCCCACTTGGGATGGGCGACAGCACGGAGGCGTACCTCAAGTGCAACTACTACCAATTTCCCTTGTCTTGACGGGGGCACCTAAAACTCGACGCCAGTTAAAGGTCGTTCGAGTACTCGTGTGAGGTATCTAGAAGGTATCGTGGCCCTTATCCCAACCCCACACAACTTACCGCATCTGCCGTCGCAGATGTCACTGGCCCCGGGAAATTCCCCAGGAGGGGGCTGTAACCCCTCCTACAAAGGAAGGGGCCTTGACCGCCTTTCCTTTACTTCCGGCGACCCATCCTTAGAAGGGACCGCCTCCCCATTGAGGGGCCAATGGCCACCTCTCCCGAGCGCTCCCATCCGTGTTGGGTGACGCCCACTCATAGGGATCTACTAATTAGTGCTCACCGATCATGACCTTACCGCCACAGGCCCGGATAGTTGACCGGCTATCCGGGCCCCCCACAAAACTCCTAGCTAAAGGTCATGTTCCAACGTTTTTAACCATGCTAAGAAGTCTCCTATGAGTAACTCATTTCCCACCCGAGACAAATGCACACCATCCCCCAGATACATACTGTCATCATTAATACAACCGTGCGAGATAGAATGCAATGTCCTGGAACGGAACAACCTACCCATTTTGTTATTAAGTTTCCTAACAGAATGGTTCAAAGCAGGGATCGAAATAGCCCCCCGCCACACTTTTCGTGGGATCATATGAGACCACGCAATTATGCACCCCGGAACTTTCCTCGCCAACCAACTTACAGTGGAAAGCATTGCCTCCAGGAGAAGTCGTCTACCGGTGGTGACCAAATCATTGCCCCCTAAATGTACTATGACTATAGACGGCGGTGACCTCATCCACCCTAACAAACCCTCAAAGTAAGCCTGAAACTGGTCAATACAGAGACCGCCCCTTCCGTAGAAGGACATCCTGTACCCGTATTCCCCAGCTACGTGAATCATGTCACCTGCTTTGAATACGTCTGCGGCACGCCTCACGTATGAGTGGCCCACGACCCACACCTCCTTTCTCACAGCCGGTGATGTCTGACCGCTGGCCCGGTGTTGGGTCGACTGCATAGTCCGCCCCGCCTCGAAAGCTTGCGTAACTGAAAACCAAACAAAAGACAAGAAGCGTGAGTACATTATTACAGCTTCACAACATGTGCAACCGCACATACCTCTTATAACAATTGGAGGACCAACGCCCCACTCGTTTTACTTGTTCCACATTAAGACCCCTGGCTGCAGCTTCAGTGGCAGCCCCTATCCGAAAGGAATGGGTCCCAAACTCACCCGGGTCCAAGCCCGCTGCGGTAATCGACATCGCGAGCACCCGCTGAAACTGAAACTTTGTCAGTGGGGTGGCGTCCGCGTGTCTCAACATTGTCCCCCCCCATGATGCCACCCTGCGTGCTAGGTAATCCTCTAAACACCTCACCGGACACATGGAAGACCCTGGAATCCTGCGAATGACTATGCAGTCTCCCACCCCACTTTGATCGGTTTTTGACTTGACAAAGGATACCGTCATAGTCTCACCCCTGATCTGAACGTGTTCCCGGCACAAACCCCCCGCCACATCCCGCTTGCTCCTTGCCACCAGCTCACTTATCCTCATAGCCCCGTGAAATGCAAGCGTAAAAGCGGCTCGGAACAAACAGGCCTCGAACTGAGACGAGCATATGTCGGGGAGTGTGGCCAGCAACTGGGACAACCTATCCAGACCTATCGGGCGCCTCTCATCTACTCTGCGACCCTCAAGGCGTTGCCACCCACGCAGCGCTTTCTGTACAGCAAAAGACGCTGTCGGGTCCTGGATATTATGAGCCCTGGCAACAAAGGAGATGGCAGCACGATGCCTCTGGGCTGTAGCCACCGACTTCCCAGCCTTACGCAAGGACATCAGAAAATGTACTACCCAATCCTCATGCCCCCAAAGTCCCCCTCTCTCAGCCCCCAAAAAGGCCAAATAAGCCCGAAACGCCCCTTCGTATGCCTTCCTCGTCCTTGGTGCTAGACTCTCTCCCACGAGGTAACGAAGTTCGGGGCACCGAGAGACCAGAGAGCTTCGGGAAAGGGTGCTGGCTCGGGGTCCGCTGAGGGAAGGAAACCCGAGAAAGCCTGCATTTGAAAACGAGACAGTGCATCAGCAGCCTGATTCATCACCCCCGGGACATGTTTTGCTCTGAATACCACGTTCAGTTGCATACACAGTAAGACAATTTCTTTAAGCAGCCTCAAAATCATTTTACAACGTGCTGCCTGACTATTGATGCATTCTACAACGGTCATATTGTCAGACCAAAATATGACAGAATGATTTTTTAATCCATCGGGCCAGGATCTGAGGGCCACCAAAATAGGAAACAGCTCAAGGAAAGCAATATTACTCGTCAGCCCCTCCTCGTGCCACCATGTTGGCCACTTTTGTGCCGACCATTTTGTGCCGAAGATGGCGCCGAAACCCATGCTTCCCGCTGAATCCGTCCATAGACCAAGCTCTTCAGAGGACAAGGCCGGTTTGTTCCAGACGACTCGACCATTGAAATCCGCCAAAAATGCTAACCAAATACGCATGTCTTGGCGGACCTCGGCCGATAACCTCGTGCGATGGTGACCCTCCTTTAGGCCGACCATCGCCTGTGCAATCGAACGGGAGAAGGGGCGGGCCATCGGGATCACCCTTAAGGCAAAATTCAACTTCCCCACCAATTGCTGCAATTGGTGCAGCGTAACTTTAGATGCAGTGATACACATTTGCAGGGCTGTCTTGAATTTCGATACTTTGGAAGCTGGTAAACGAAAACAACCCTCACTAGAGTCCAACTCGATCCCGAGGAACTCGAGGCAAGTCGTGGGACCCACAGTTTTACCTGGTGCCAACGGCACGCCAAATTGATTCATTAAAACACAAAATTCAATCAAGGCCCGGGCACATTCATCATCCCCAGCGGCCCCAAGGAACAGAAAGTCATCGAGGTAATGCATCACATTCCGAAAACCTGTTTTCTTCGTGTAAACCCATTGCAGAAAACTACTGAATTTCTCGAAATAAGCACAAGATATCGAGCACCCCATCGGCATACACCTGTCCATGTAATACAAACCTTGAAACATGAATCCCAACAAACGTTGGTCTTCCGGGTATATCGGGAGCAAACGGAACGCTGACTCGATATCTGATTTCGCCATCAGCGTCCCGGGCCCCAGGCGATTCAAAATGGCTACGGCCTCATCGAATGATGCGTACCGCACCGAACACATTTCTGGATTAATTGCATCGTTTACAGAAAGGCCATGAGGGGCTGATAAATTGTGAATCAATCGAAACTCACCCGGGTCCTTCTTGGGGACCACCCCTTAAGGAGAACAAACAAAGTTCGGCACCGGGGGGACAGGAAACGGGCCGGCAACCCGACCTCGGGTAACCTCTTTCAGGATCTTATCCTGTACTACAGTAGTATGCTGCAAGACGGAAAGTTGATTTTTGCACGTCCCGACACCCTGAAAGTTACCCACCGGGATGCGGAAACCATATGAAAAACCGTTTCGTAGCACCCCAGCAGAAGTACGATCTGGGTATTCGCTGAGCCAGGGAATCATCGCCAGGGTATCAATCGGGGTTGGTAAAGGCGCCCCTCGGACTATATTAGACCTGTTTAGCGCCTCCTCTACCCCCATTTTCACCCGATTTGGCTCTGCACGAGGACTCAGGATGGGGTGCCCCACAACCACTACATTCGTGTTTGAACTTACAAGATCCCGGGGGCCTAGTACATTTGCTTCTGTTGAAATTGAAACAGACCCCCCTCTTCCCTGTATTGCCGGCGGGTCTCGGGTAATCGTCTGTACCCGTACCCGACCGAAAGGGTGTCCCCCCATTTTGGCGGGAGGACTCACTAACAGCACTCCCCACCAACGGCACTTTCAACATCCCCGACTCTTTCATCTTATTCCATGTTAACGAATCGTAACAGTCCCAGGTTAAACTTTTGTTATGCTCCATCGCTTTCCTGAAAAGGTTGTCATAACAGAACCATTGGTTACCTTGGTGTGATGTCGAGTACCCCATAATTCGTGACTGATATACTGGAAATTCAGGGAGCAAATCAGGCCTACGTTCCCCCAAAATTGCCGTAAAAATTCCCCAAGCATTACCCCAGTTACCAATATTTTCATTCACTTTAAAGGCGGCCATTTTTGCGCGCCAAACACTCGGATGCATCAGATCCTTTTGACCCTTAACAGTTTCGACCTCATAGTGATCAACGAGCAGGGAGAAAATGTTAAAGTATTCCCCCGCCCAAATCTTTTCCTTTAGTGGCAAAGGAACATGTTGCCCCAATTTTTCTCTACGAGAGGGGGTTGACTCATCCCTTGCAATCGGCAATGGCCGCTTACCTGCACCGGACGCTGCTTCCGTCCCTCGTGGCTTGTCTATCGCCGCATCCGGCGCGGGCACCTTGGCTGTATCACGTTTCTCGCGCAACTGCTTTATGAGTGCTTGCGCTTCGGTAGCCATGGCGCCCCCATTACCGTCCCCCAACCATGCTGCTAACTGTGCCGCCAACTCGGGAGGCATATCTTCGGCAGACGTCGGGGTGACTACCACGGGAATCGGATTCCCCTCATCCGGTACCGGGGCCGGTACCGGGGCTGGCGCCTCGAGCGGGGAACAGGGAACCGGGACGTCTCCCCCGACCGGCCCCCTTCTCGGCCTCTTTGGCTTCCCTCCGGCCGGTGGACGCCCCGATCCCTCCTCGCCGTCTCGCTCCGCCAACCGCTTCTTAATTTCGGACATGTCCTTCATGAGGGCCCGAACCAACTGGTCAGTCGACATTGTCTTCGCTCCTTTCTTGGGCATCTTTTCAGATGAAGTATCTAAAAGACAAAGAGAGAGATTAAAACGCTCAAAATTGGCTCTTCGTTCTGTCCCGAGCTCACGTGCAGCGAGGAGGTGCAGCTTCAGAGCACAAGAACAAGAGGATGTCTTCTGGTCTTGCGTCCCTTTTTATCCGTCTTCAGGGCGGGCGTATACCCGCCCCTGCCTGCCCCTGAGGGCGTGGCTGGCTGCGTCGGTGTCTAGGCCAGCCCACTCTAGGGCGGGAACGAGCGCGCCCCAGCTACGCCGCTTCGGGCATACCAGCTGAGACGCGCCTCCCGCCCAAAATGGCTTCCCGGGGGGATCGAGGCACTCGGCCATACGTTCGGGGGGACCGATTCGGTCGCCCCTTTCCACATTTGTAGGTGGATCATCAGTGTTAGAGCTAAAATTAGCATGTTTAAAGTGATTTTCATGCTTCCAGGGGCCCAAAACACAAGATTTATGGAATGGTTAAAAGTGCATGAAAATGGCCAATTTACTCACTCTGAGTTCTCAAAAAGGGTTTCTTCACCCCGGGAAGTTAATTAAATACCATTTGGAGGCATTTAATGTTAGAGCAAAAACGGCTGATTTTCGACAAAAGAGATAACACCCCCCCATTACGTCATGCTTCAGAAATGTGGAAAATGGTCCGTTTTCAAATGTTTTATTTTTGAACGTCAGTTCACATTTGTAGGTGGATCATCAGTGTTAGAGCTAAAATTAGCATGTTTAAAGTGATTTTCATGCTTCCAGGGGCTCTGGAAGTTAATTAAATGCCATTTGGAGGCATTTAATGTTCGAGCAAAAACGGCTGATTTTCCACAAAAGAGATAACACCTCCCCATTACGTCATGCTTCAGAAATGTGGAAAATGGTCCGTTTTCAAATGTTTTATTTTTGAACGTCAGTTCACATTTGGAGGTGGATCATCAGTGTTAGAGCTAAAATTAGCATGTTTAAAGTGATTTTCATGCTTCCAGGGGCCCAAAACACAAGATTTATGGAATGGTTAAAAGTGCATGAAAATGGCCAATTTACTCACTCTGAGTTCTCAAAAAGGGTTTCTTCACCCCGGGAAGTTAATTAAATACCATTTCGAGGCATTTAATGTTCGAGCAAAAACGGCTGATTTTCGACAAAAGAGATAACACCCCCCCATTATGTCATGCTTCAGAAATGTGGAAAATGGTCCGTTTTCAAATGTTTTATTTTTGAACGTCAGTTCACATTTGTAGGTGGATCATCAGTGTTAGAGCTAAAATTAGCATGTTTAAAGTGATTTTCATGCTTCCAGGGGCTCGGGAAGTTAATTAAATACCATTTGGAGGCATTTAATGTTCGAGCAAAAACGGCTGATTTTCGACAAAAGAGATAACACCCCCCCATTACGTCATGCTTCAGAAATGTGGAAAATGGTCCGTTTTCAAATGTTTTATTTTTGAACGTCAGTTCACATTTGTAGGTGGATCATCAGTGTTAGAGCTAAAATTAGCATGTTTAAAGTGATTTTCATGCTTCCAGGGGCTCGGGAAGTTAATTAAATACCATTTGGAGGCATTTAATGTTCGAGCAAAAACGGCTGATTTTCCACAAAAGAGATAACACCCCCCCATTACGTCATGCTTCAGAAATGTGGAAAATGGTCCGTTTTCAAATGTTTTATTTTTGAACGTCAGTTCACATTTGTAGGTGGATCATCAGTGTTAGAGCTAAAATTAGCATGTTTAAAGTGATTTTCATGCTTCCAGGGGCTCGGGAAGTTAATTAAATACCATTTGGAGGCATTTAATGTTCGAGCAAAAACGGCTGATTTTCCACAAAAGAGATAACACCCCCCCATTACGTCATGCTTCAGAAATGTGGAAAATGGTCCGTTTTCAAGTGTTTTAGTTTTTGAACGTCAGTTCACATTTGTAGGAGGATCATCAGTGTTAGAGCTAAAATTAGCATGTTTAAAGTGATTTTCATGCTTCCAGGGGCCCAAAACACAAGATTTATGGAATGGTTAAAAGTGCATGAAAATGGCCAATTTTCTCACTCTGAGTTCTCAAAAAGGGTTTCTTCACCCCGGGAAGTTAATTAAATACCATTTGGAGGCATTTAATGTTCGAGCAAAAACGGCTGTTTTTCCCCAAAAGAGATAACACCCCCCCATTACGTCATGCTTCAGAAATGTGGAAAATGGTCCGTTTTCAAATGTTTTATTTTTGAACGTCAGTTCACATTTGTAGGTGGATCATCAGTGTTAGAGCTAAAATTAGCATGTTTAAAGTGATTTTCATGCCTCCAGGGGCTCGGGAAGTTAATTAAATACCATTTGGAGGCATTTAATGTTCGAGCAAAAACGGCTGATTTTCGACAAAAGAGATAACACCCCCCCATTACGTCATGCTTCAGAAATGTGGAAAATGGTCCGTTTTCAAATGTTTTATTTTTGAACGTCAGTTCACATTTGTAGGTGGATCATCAGTGTTAGAGCTAAAATTAGCATGTTTAAAGTGATTTTCATGCTTCCAGGGGCTCGGGAAGTTAATTAAATACCATTTGGAGGCATTTAATGTTCGAGCAAAAACGGCTGATTTTCGACAAAAGAGATAACACCCTCCCATTACGTCATGCTTCAGAAATGTGGAAAATGGTCCGTTTTCAAATGTTTTATTTTTGAACGTCAGTTCACATTTGTAGGTGGATCATCAGTGTTAGAGCTAAAATTAGCATGTTTAAAGTGATTTTCATGCTTCCAGGGGCCCAAAACACAAGATTTATGGAATGGTTAAAAGTGCATGAAAATGGCCAATTTACTCACTCTGAGTTCTCAAAAAGGGTTTCTTCACCCCGGGAAGTTAATTAAATACCATTTGGAGGCATTTAATGTTAGAGCAAAAACGGCTGATTTTCGACAAAAGAGATAACACCCCCCCATTACGTCATGCTTCAGAAATGTGGAAAATGGTCCGTTTTCAAATGTTTTATTTTTGAACGTCAGTTCACATTTGTAGGTGGATCATCAGTGTTAGAGCTAAAATTAGCATGTTTAAAGTGATTTTCATGCTTCCAGGGGCTCGGGAAGTGAAATAAATACCATTTGGAGGCATTTAATTTTCGAGCAAAAACGGCTGATTTTCCACAAAAGAGATAACACCCCCCCATTACGTCATGCTTCAGAAATGTGGAAAATGGTCCGTTTTCAAATGTTTTATTTTTGAACGTCAGTTCACATTTGTAGGTGGATCATCAGTGTTAGAGCTAAAATTAGCATGTTTAAAGTGATTTTCATGCTTCCAGGGGCTCTGGAAGTTAATTAAATACCATTTGGAGGCATTTAATGTTCGAGCAAAAATGGCTGATTTTCCACAAAAGAGATAACACCCCCCCATTACGTCATGCTTCAGAAATGTGGAAAATGGTCCGTTTTCAAATGTTTTATTTTTGAACGTCAGTTCACATTTGTAGGTGGATCATCAGTGTTAGAGCTAAAATTAGCATGTTTAAAGTGATTTTCATGCTTCCAGGGGCCCAAAACACAAGATTTATGGAATGGTTAAAAGTGCATGAAAATGGCCAATTTACTCACTCTGAGTTCTCAAAAAGGGTTTCTTCACCCCGGGAAGTTAATTAAATACCATTTCGAGGCATTTAATGTTCGAGCAAAAACGGCTGATTTTCGACAAAAGAGATAACACCCCCCCATTACGTCATGCTTCAGAAATGTGGAAAATGGTCCGTTTTCAAATGTTTTATTTTTGAACGTCAGTTCACATTTGTAGGTGGATCATCAGTGTTAGAGCTAAAATTAGCATGTTTAAAGTGATTTTCATGCTTCCAGGGGCTCGGGAATATAATTAAATACCATTTGGAGGCATTTAATGTTCGAGCAAAAACGGCTGATTTTCGACAAAAGAGATAACACCCCCCCATTACGTCATGCTTCAGAAATGTGGAAAATGGTCCGTTTTCAAATGTTTTATTTTTGAACGTCAGTTCACATTTGTAGGTGGATCATCAGTGTTAGAGCTAAAATTAGCATGTTTAAAGTGATTTTCATGCTTCCAGGGGCTCGGGAAGTTAATTAAATACCATTTGGAGGCATTTAATGTTCGAGCAAAAACGGCTGATTTTCCACAAAAGAGATAACACCCCCCCATTACGTCATGCTTCAGAAATGTGGAAAATGGTCCGTTTTCAAATGTTTTATTTTTGAACGTCAGTTCACATTTGTAGGTGGATCATCAGTGTTAGAGCTAAAATTAGCATGTTTAAAGTGATTTTCATGCTTCCAGGGGCTCGGGAAGTTAATTAAATACCATTTGGAGGCATTTAATGTTCGAGCAAAAACGGCTGATTTTCCACAAAAGAGATAACACCCCCCCATTACGTCATGCTTCAGAAATGTGGAAAATGGTCCGTTTTCAAGTGTTTTATTTTTGAACGTCAGTTCACATTTGTAGGCGGATCATCAGTGTTAGAGCTAAAATTAGCATGTTTAAAGTGATTTTCATGCTTCCAGGGGCCCAAAACACAAGATTTATGGAATGGTTAAAAGTGCATGAAAATGGCCAATTTTCTCACTCTGAGTTCTCAAAAAGGGTTTCTTCACCCCGGGAAGTTAATTAAATACCATTTGGAGGCATTTAATGTTCGAGCAAAAACGGCTGTTTTTCCACAAAAGAGATAACACCCCCCCATTACGTCATGCTTCAGAAATGTGGAAAATGGTCCGTTTTCAAATGTTTTATTTTTGAACGTCAGTTCACATTTGTAGGTGGATCATCAGTTTTAGAGCTAAAATTAGCATGTTTAAAGTGATTTTCATGCTTCCAGGGGCTCGGGAAGTTAATTAAATACCATTTGGAGGCATTTAATGTTCGAGCAAAAACGGCTGATTTTCGACAAAAGAGATAACACCCCCCCATTACGTCATGCTTCAGAAATGTGGAAAATGGTCCGTTTTCAAATGTTTTATTTTTGAACGTCAGTTCACATTTGTAGGTGGATCATCAGTGTTAGAGCTAAAATTAGCATGTTTAAAGTGATTTTCATGCTTCCAGGGGCCCAAAACACAAGATTTATGGAATGGTTAAAAGTGCATGAAAATGGCCAATTTACTCACTCTGAGTTCTCAAAAAGGGTTTCTTCACCCCGGGAAGTTAATTAAATACCATTTGGAGGCATTTAATGTTAGAGCAAAAACGGCTGATTTTCGACAAAAGAGATAACACCCCCCCATTACGTCATGCTTCAGAAATGTGGAAAATGGTCCGTTTTCAAATGTTTTATTTTTGAACGTCAGTTCACATTTGTAGGTGGATCATCAGTGTTAGAGCTAAAATTAGCATGTTTAAAGTGATTTTCATGCTTCTTGGGGCCCAAAACACAAGATTTATGGAATGGTTAAAAGTGCATGAAAATGGCCAATTTACTCACTCTGAGTTCTCAAAAAGGGTTTCTTCACCCCGGGAAGTTAATTAAATACCATTTGGAGGCATTTAATGTTAGAGCAAAAACGGCTGATTTTCGACAAAAGAGATAACACCCCCCCATTACGTCATGCTTCAGAAATGTGGAAAATGGTCCGTTTTCAAATGTTTTATTTTTGAACGTCAGTTCACATTTGTAGGTGGATCATCAGTGTTAGAGCTAAAATTAGCATGTTTAAAGTGATTTTCATGCTTCCAGGGGCCCAAAACACAAGATTTATGGAATGGTTAAAAGTGCATGAAAATGGCCAATTTACTCACTCTGAGTTCTCAAAAAGGGTTTCTTCACCCCGGGAAGTTAATTAAATACCATTTGGAGGCATTTAATGTTAGAGCAAAAACGGCTGATTTTCGACAAAAGAGATAACACCCCCCCATTACGTCATGCTTCAGAAATGTGGAAAATGGTCCGTTTTCAAATGTTTTATTTTTGAACGTCAGTTCACATTTGTAGGTGGATCATCAGTGTTAGAGCTAAAATTAGCATGTTTAAAGTGATTTTCATGCTTCCAGGGGCTCGGGAAGTTAATTAAATACCATTTGGAGGCATTTAATGTTAGAGCAAAAACGGCTGATTTTCGACAAAAGAGATAACACCCCCCCATTACGTCATGCTTCAGAAATGTGGAAAATGGTCCGTTTTCAAATGTTTTATTTTTGAACGTCAGTTCACATTTGTAGGTGGATCATCAGTGTTAGAGCTAAAATTAGCATGTTTAAAGTGATTTTCATGCTTCCAGGGGACCAAAACACAAGATTTATGGAATGGTTAAAAGTGCATGAAAATGGCCAATTTACTCACTCTGAGTTCTCAAAAAGGGTTTCTTCACCCCGGGAAGTTAATTAAATACCATTTGGAGGATTTTAATGTTCGAGCAAAAACGGCTGATTTTCGACAAAAGAGATAACACCCCCCCCATTACGTCATGCTTCAGAAATGTGGAAAATGGTCCGTTTTCAAATGTTTTATTTTTGAACGTCAGTTCACATTTGTAGGTGGATCATCAGTGTTAGAGCTAAAATTAGCATGTTTAAAGTGATTTTCATGCTTCCAGGGGCTCGGGAAGTGAAATAAATACCATTTGGAGGCATTTAATGTTCGAGCAAAAACGGCTGATTTTCGACAAAAGAGATAACACCCCCCCATTACGTCATGCTTCAGAAATGTGGAAAATGGTCCGTTTTCAAATGTTTTATTTTTGAACGTCAGTTCACATTTGTAGGTGGATCATCAGTGTTAGAGCTAAAATTAGCATGTTTAAAGGGATTTTCATGCTTCCAGGGGCCCAAAACACAAGATTTATGGAATGGTTAAAAGTGCATGAAAATGGCCAATTTACTCACTCTGAGTTCTCAAAAAGGGTTTCTTCACCCCGGGAAGTTAATTAAATACCATTTGGAGGCATTTAATGTTAGAGCAAAAACGGCTGATTTTCGACAAAAGAGATAACACCCCCCCATTACGTCATGCTTCAGAAATGTGGAAAATGGTCCGTTTTCAAATGTTTTATTTTTGAACGTCAGTTCACATTTGTAGGTGGATCATCAGTGTTAGAGCTAAAATTAGCATGTTTAAAGTGATTTTCATGCTTCCAGGGGCCCAAAACACAAGATTTATGGAATGGTTAAAAGTGCATGAAAATGGCCAATTTACTCACTCTGAGTTCTCAAAAAGGGTTTCTTCACCCCGGGAAGTTAATTAAATACCATTTGGAGGCATTTAATGTTCGAGCAAAAACGGCTGATTTTCGACAAAAGAGATAACACCCCCCCATTACGTCATGCTTCAGAAATGTGGAAAATGGTCCGTTTTCAAATGTTTTATTTTTGAACGTCAGTTCACATTTGTAGGTGGATCATCAGTGTTAGAGCTAAAATTAGCATGTTTAAAGTGATTTTCATGCTTCCAGGGGCTCGGGAAGTTAATTAAATACCATTTGGAGGCATTTAATGTTCGAGCAAAAACGGCTGATTTTCGACAAAAGAGATAACACCCTCCCATTACGTCATGCTTCAGAAATTTGGAAAATGGTCCGTTTTCAAATGTTTTATTTTTGAACGTCAGTTCACATTTGTAGGTGGATCATCAGTGTTAGAGCTAAAATTAGCATGTTTAAAGTGATTTTCATGCTTCCAGGGGCCCAAAACACAAGATTTATGGAATGGTTAAAAGTGCATGAAAATGGCCAATTTACTCACTCTGAGTTCTCAAAAAGGGTTTCTTCACCCCGGGAAGTTAATTAAATACCATTTGGAGGCATTTAATGTTAGAGCAGAAACGGCTGATTTTCGACAAAAGAGATAACACCCCCCCATTACGTCATGCTTCAGAAATGTGGAAAATGGTCCGTTTTCAAATGTTTTATTTTTGAACGTCAGTTCACATTTGTAGGTGGATCATCAGTGTTAGAGCTAAAATTAGCATGTTTAAAGTGATTTTCATGCTTCCAGGGGCTCTGGAAGTTAATTAAATGCCATTTGGAGGCATTTAATGTTCGAGCAAAAACGGCTGATTTTCCACAAAAGAGATAACACCTCCCCATTACGTCATGCTTCAGAAATGTGGAAAATGGTCCGTTTTCAAATGTTTTATTTTTGAACGTCAGTTCACATTTGTAGGTGGATCATCAGTGTTAGAGCTAAAATTAGCATGTTTAAAGTGATTTTCATGCTTCCAGGGGCCCAAAACACAAGATTTATGGAATGGTTAAAAGTGCATGAAAATGGCCAATTTACTCACTCTGAGTTCTCAAAAAGGGTTTCTTCACCCCGGGAAGTTAATTAAATACCATTTCGAGGCATTTAATGTTCGAGCAAAAACGGCTGATTTTCGACAAAAGAGATAACACCCCCCCATTATGTCATGCTTCAGAAATGTGGAAAATGGTCCGTTTTCAAATGTTTTATTTTTGAACGTCAGTTCACATTTGTAGGTGGATCATCAGTGTTAGAGCTAAAATTAGCATGTTTAAAGTGATTTTCATGCTTCCAGGGGCTCGGGAAGTTAATTAAATACCATTTGGAGGCATTTAATGTTCGAGCAAAAACGGCTGATTTTCGACAAAAGAGATAACACCCCCCCATTACGTCATGCTTCAGAAATGTGGAAAATGGTCCGTTTTCAAATGTTTTATTTTTGAACGTCAGTTCACATTTGTAGGTGGATCATCAGTGTTAGAGCTAAAATTAGCATGTTTAAAGTGATTTTCATGCTTCCAGGGGCTCGGGAAGTTAATTAAATACCATTTGGAGGCATTTAATGTTCGAGCAAAAACGGCTGATTTTCCACAAAAGAGATAACACCCCCCCATTACGTCATGCTTCAGAAATGTGGAAAATGGTCCGTTTTCAAATGTTTTATTTTTGAACGTCAGTTCACATTTGTAGGTGGATCATCAGTGTTAGAGCTAAAATTAGCATGTTTAAAGTGATTTTCATGCTTCCAGGGGCTCGGGAAGTTAATTAAATACCATTTGGAGGCATTTAATGTTCGAGCAAAAACGGCTGATTTTCCACAAAAGAGATAACACCCCCCCATTACGTCATGCTTCAGAAATGTGGAAAATGGTCCGTTTTCAAGTGTTTTAGTTTTTGAACGTCAGTTCACATTTGTAGGAGGATCATCAGTGTTAGAGCTAAAATTAGCATGTTTAAAGTGATTTTCATGCTTCCAGGGGCCCAAAACACAAGATTTATGGAATGGTTAAAAGTGCATGAAAATGGCCAATTTTCTCACTCTGAGTTCTCAAAAAGGGTTTCTTCACCCCGGGAAGTTAATTAAATACCATTTGGAGGCATTTAATGTTCGAGCAAAAACGGCTGTTTTTCCACAAAAGAGATAACACCCCCCCATTACGTCATGCTTCAGAAATGTGGAAAATGGTCCGTTTTCAAATGTTTTATTTTTGAACGTCAGTTCACATTTGTAGGTGGATCATCAGTGTTAGAGCTAAAATTAGCATGTTTAAAGTGATTTTCATGCTTCCAGGGGCTCGGGAAGTTAATTAAATACCATTTGGAGGCATTTAATGTTCGAGCAAAAACGGCTGATTTTCGACAAAAGAGATAACACCCCCCCATTACGTCATGCTTCAGAAATGTGGAAAATGGTCCGTTTTCAAATGTTTTATTTTTGAACGTCAGTTCACATTTGTAGGTGGATCATCAGTGTTAGAGCTAAAATTAGCATGTTTAAAGTGATTTTCATGCTTCCAGGGGCTCGGGAAGTTAATTAAATACCATTTGGAGGCATTTAATGTTCGAGCAAAAACGGCTGATTTTCGACAAAAGAGATAACACCCTCCCATTACGTCATGCTTCAGAAATGTGGAAAATGGTCCGTTTTCAAATGTTTTATTTTTGAACGTCAGTTCACATTTGTAGGTGGATCATCAGTGTTAGAGCTAAAATTAGCATGTTTAAAGTGATTTTCATGCTTCCAGGGGCCCAAAACACAAGATTTATGGAATGGTTAAAAGTGCATGAAAATGGCCAATTTACTCACTCTGAGTTCTCAAAAAGGGTTTCTTCACCCCGGGAAGTTAATTAAATACCATTTGGAGGCATTTAATGTTAGAGCAAAAACGGCTGATTTTCGACAAAAGAGATAACACCCCCCCATTACGTCATGCTTCAGAAATGTGGAAAATGGTCCGTTTTCAAATGTTTTATTTTTGAACGTCAGTTCACATTTGTAGGTGGATCATCAGTGTTAGAGCTAAAATTAGCATGTTTAAAGTGATTTTCATGCTTCCAGGGGCTCGGGAAGTGAAATAAATACCATTTGGAGGCATTTAATTTTCGAGCAAAAACGGCTGATTTTCCACAAAAGAGATAACACCCCCCCATTACGTCATGCTTCAGAAATGTGGAAAATGGTCCGTTTTCAAATGTTTTATTTTTGAACGTCAGTTCACATTTGTAGGTGGATCATCAGTGTTAGAGCTAAAATTAGCATGTTTAAAGTGATTTTCATGCTTCCAGGGGCTCTGGAAGTTAATTAAATACCATTTGGAGGCATTTAATGTTCGAGCAAAAATGGCTGATTTTCCACAAAAGAGATAACACCCCCCCATTACGTCATGCTTCAGAAATGTGGAAAATGGTCCGTTTTCAAATGTTTTATTTTTGAACGTCAGTTCACATTTGTAGGTGGATCATCAGTGTTAGAGCTAAAATTAGCATGTTTAAAGTGATTTTCATGCTTCCAGGGGCCCAAAACACAAGATTTATGGAATGGTTAAAAGTGCATGAAAATGGCCAATTTACTCACTCTGAGTTCTCAAAAAGGGTTTCTTCACCCCGGGAAGTTAATTAAATACCATTTCGAGGCATTTAATGTTCGAGCAAAAACGGCTGATTTTCGACAAAAGAGATAACACCCCCCCATTACGTCATGCTTCAGAAATTTGGAAAATGGTCCGTTTTCAAATGTTTTATTTTTGAACGTCAGTTCACATTTGTAGGTGGATCATCAGTGTTAGAGCTAAAATTAGCATGTTTAAAGTGATTTTCATGCTTCCAGGGGCTCGGGAATATAATTAAATACCATTTGGAGGCATTTAATGTTCGAGCAAAAACGGCTGATTTTCGACAAAAGAGATAACACCCCCCCATTACGTCATGCTTCAGAAATGTGGAAAATGGTCCGTTTTCAAATGTTTTATTTTTGAACGTCAGTTCACATTTGTAGGTGGATCATCAGTGTTAGAGCTAAAATTAGCATGTTTAAAGTGATTTTCATGCTTCCAGGGGCTCGGGAAGTTAATTAAATACCATTTGGAGGCATTTAATGTTCGAGCAAAAACGGCTGATTTTCCACAAAAGAGATAACACCCCCCGATTACGTCATGCTTCAGAAATGTGGAAAATGGTCCGTTTTCAAATGTTTTATTTTTGAACGTCAGTTCACATTTGTAGGTGGATCATCAGTGTTAGAGCTAAAATTAGCATGTTTAAAGTGATTTTCATGCTTCCAGGGGCTCGGGAAGTTAATTAAATACCATTTGGAGGCATTTAATGTTCGAGCAAAAACGGCTGATTTTCCACAAAAGAGATAACACCCCCCCATTACGTCATGCTTCAGAAATGTGGAAAATGGTCCGTTTTCAAGTGTTTTATTTTTGAACGTCAGTTCACATTTGTAGGCGGATCATCAGTGTTAGAGCTAAAATTAGCATGTTTAAAGTGATTTTCATGCTTCCAGGGGCCCAAAACACAAGATTTATGGAATGGTTAAAAGTGCATGAAAATGGCCAATTTTCTCACTCTGAGTTCTCAAAAAGGGTTTCTTCACCCCGGGAAGTTAATTAAATACCATTTGGAGGCATTTAATGTTCGAGCAAAAACGGCTGTTTTTCCACAAAAGAGATAACACCCCCCCATTACGTCATGCTTCAGAAATGTGGAAAATGGTCCGTTTTCAAATGTTTTATTTTTGAACGTCAGTTCACATTTGTAGGTGGATCATCAGTTTTAGAGCTAAAATTAGCATGTTTAAAGTGATTTTCATGCTTCCAGGGGCTCGGGAAGTTAATTAGATACCATTTGGAGGCATTTAATGTTCGAGCAAAAACGGCTGATTTTCGACAAAAGAGATAACACCCCCCCATTACGTCATGCTTCAGAAATGTGGAAAATGGTCCGTTTTCAAATGTTTTATTTTTGAACGTCAGTTCACATTTGTAGGTGGATCATCAGTGTTAGAGCTAAAATTAGCATGTTTAAAGTGATTTTCATGCTTCCAGGGGCCCAAAACACAAGATTTATGGAATGGTTAAAATTGCATGAAAATGGCCAATTTACTCACTCTGAGTTCTCAAAAAGGGTTTCTTCACCCCGGGAAGTTAATTAAATACCATTTGGAGGCATTTAATGTTAGAGCAAAAACGGCTGATTTTCGACAAAAGAGATAACACCCCCCCATTACGTCATGCTTCAGAAATGTGGAAAATGGTCCGTTTTCAAATGTTTTATTTTTGAACGTCAGTTCACATTTGTAGGTGGATCATCAGTGTTAGAGCTAAAATTAGCATGTTTAAAGTGATTTTCATGCTTCTTGGGGCCCAAAACACAAGATTTATGGAATGGTTAAAAGTGCATGAAAATGGCCAATTTACTCACTCTGAGTTCTCAAAAAGGGTTTCTTCACCCCGGGAAGTTAATTAAATACCATTTGGAGGCATTTAATGTTAGAGCAAAAACGGCTGATTTTCGACAAAAGAGATAACACCCCCCCATTACGTCATGCTTCAGAAATGTGGAAAATGGTCCGTTTTCAAATGTTTTATTTTTGAACGTCAGTTCACATTTGTAGGTGGATCATCAGTGTTAGAGCTAAAATTAGCATGTTTAAAGTGATTTTCATGCTTCCAGGGGCCCAAAACACAAGATTTATGGAATGGTTAAAAGTGCATGAAAATGGCCAATTTACTCACTCTGAGTTCTCAAAAAGGGTTTCTTCACCCCGGGAAGTTAATTAAATACCATTTGGAGGCATTTAATGTTAGAGCAAAAACGGCTGATTTTCGACAAAAGAGATAACACCCCCCCATTACGTCATGCTTCAGAAATGTGGAAAATGGTCCGTTTTCAAATGTTTTATTTTTGAACGTCAGTTCACATTTGTAGGTGGATCATCAGTGTTAGAGCTAAAATTAGCATGTTTAAAGTGATTTTCATGCTTCTTGGGGCCCAAAACACAAGATTTATGGAATGGTTAAAAGTGCATGAAAATGGCCAATTTACTCACTCTGAGTTCTCAAAAAGGGTTTATTTACCCAGGGAAGTTAATTAAATACCATTTGGAGGCATTTAATGTTAGAGCAAAAACGGCTGATTTTCGACAAAAGAGATAACACCCCCCCATTACGTCATGCTTCAGAAATGTGGAAAATGGTCCGTTTTCAAATGTTTTTTTTTTGAACGTCAGTTCACATTTGTAGGTGGATCATCAGTGTTAGAGCTAAAATTAGCATGTTTAAAGTGATTTTCATGCTTCTTGGGGCCCAAAACACAAGATTTATGGAATGGTTAAAAGTGCATGAAAATGGCCAATTTACTCACTCTGAGTTCTCAAAAAGGGTTTCTTCACCCCGGGAAGTTAATTAAATACCATTTGGAGGCATTTAATGTTAGAGCAAAAACGGCTGATTTTCGACAAAAGAGATAACACCCCCCCATTACGTCATGCTTCAGAAATGTGGAAAATGGTCCGTTTTCAAATGTTTTATTTTTGAACGTCAGTTCACATTTGTAGGTGGATCATCAGTGTTAGAGCTAAAATTAGCATGTTTGAAGTGATTTTCATGCTTCCAGGGGCTCGGGAAGTTAATTAATTCCATTTGGAGGCATTTAATGTTCGAGCAAAAACGGCTGATTTTCGACAAAAGAGATAACACCCCCCCATTACGTCATGCTTCAGAAATGTGGAAAATGGTCCGTTTTCAAATGTTTTATTTTTGAACGTCAGTTCACATTTGTAGGTGGATCATCAGTGTTAGAGCTAAAATTAGCATGTTTAAAGTGATTTTTATGCTTCCAGGGGCCCAAAACACAAGATTTATGGAATGGTTAAAAGTGCATGAAAATGGCCAATTTACTCACTCTGAGTTCTCAAAAAGGGTTTCTTCACCCCGGGAAGTTAATTAAATACCATTTGGAGGCATTTAATGTTCGAGCAAAAACGGCTGATTTTCGACAAAAGAGATAACACCCCCCCATTACGTCATGCTTCAGAAATGTGGAAAATGGTCCGTTTTCAAATGTTTTATTTTTGAACGTCAGTTCACATTTGTAGGTGGATCATCAGTGTTAGAGCTTAAATTAGCATGTTTAAAGTGATTTTCATGCTTCCAGGGGCTCGGGAAGTTAATTAAATACCATTTGGAGGCATTTAATGTTAGAGCAAAAACGGCTGATTTTCCACAAAAGAGATAACACCCCCCCATTACGTCATGCTTCAGAAATGTGGAAAATGGTCCGTTTTCAAATGTTTTATTTTTGAACGTCAGTTCACATTTGTAGGTGGATCATCAGTGTTAGAGCTAAAATTAGCATGTTTAAAGTGATTTTCATGCTTCCAGGGGCTCGGGAAGTTAATTAAATACCATTTGGAGGCATTTAATGTTCGAGCAAAAACGGCTGATTTTCGACAAATGAGATAACACCCCCCCATTACGTCATGCTTCAGAAATGTGGAAAATGGTCCGTTTTCAAATGTTTTATTTTTGAACGTCAGTTCACATTTGTAGGTGGATCATCAGTGTTAGAGCTAAAATTAGCATGTTTAAAGTGATTTTCATGCTTCCAGGGGCTCGGGAAGTTAATTAAATACCATTTGGAGGCATTTAATGTTAGAGCAAAAACGGCTGATTTTCGACAAAAGAGATAACACCCCCCCATTACGTCATGCTTCAGAAATGTGGAAAATGGTCCGTTTTCAAATGTTTTATTTTTGAACGTCATTTCACATTTGTAGGTGGATCATCAGTGTTAGAGCTAAAATTAGCATGTTTAAAGTGATTTTCATGCTTCCAGGGGACCAAAACACAAGATTTATGGAATGGTTAAAAGTGCATGAAAATGGCCAATTTACTCACTCTGAGTTCTCAAAAAGGGTTTCTTCACCCCGGGAAATTAATTAAATACCATTTGGAGGATTTTAATGTTCGAGCAAAAACGGCTGATTTTCGACAAAAGAGATAACACCCCCCCATTACGTCATGCTTCAGAAATGTGGAAAATGGTCCGTTTTCAAATGTTTTATTTTTGAACGTCAGTTCACATTTGTAGGTGGATCATCAGTGTTAGAGCTAAAATTAGCATGTTTAAAGTGATTTTCTTGCTTCCAGGGGCTCGGGAAGTGAAATAAATACCATTTGGAGGCATTTAATGTTCGAGCAAAAACGGCTGATTTTCGACAAAAGAGATAACACCCCCCCATTACGTCATGCTTCAGAAATGTGGAAAATGGTCCGTTTTCAAATGTTTTATTTTTGAACGTCAGTTCACATTTGTAGGTGGATCATCAGTGTTAGAGCTAAAATTAGCATGTTTAAAGTGATTTTCATGCTTCCAGGGGCCCAAAACACAAGATTTATGGAATGGTTAAAAGTGAATGAAAATGGCCAATTTACTCACTCTGAGTTCTCAAAAAGGGTTTCTTCACCCCGGGAAGTTAATTAAATACCATTTTGAGGCATTTAATGTTCGAGCAAAAACGGCTGATTTTCGACAAAAGAGATAACACCCCCCCATTATGTCATGCTTCAGAAATGTGGAAAATGGTCCGTTTTCAAATGTTTTATTTTTGAACGTCAGTTCACATTTGTAGGTGGATCATCAGTGTTAGAGCTAAAATTAGCATGTTTAAAGTGATTTTCATGCTTCCAGGGGCTCGGGAAGTTAATTAAATACCATTTGGAGGCATTTAATGTTCGAGCAAAAACGGCTGATTTTCGACAAAAGAGATAACACCCCCCCATTACGTCATGCTTCAGAAATGTGGAAAATGGTCCGTTTTCAAATGTTTTATTTTTGAACGTCAGTTCACATTTGTAGGTGGATCATCAGTGTTAGAGCTAAAATTAGCATGTTTAAAGTGATTTTCATGCTTCCAGGGGCTCGGGAAGTTAATTAAATACCATTTGGAGGCATTTAATGTTCGAGCAAAAACGGCTGATTTTCCACAAAAGAGATAACACCCCCCCATTACGTCATGCTTCAGAAATGTGGAAAATGGTCCGTTTTCAAATGTTTTATTTTTGAACGTCAGTTCACATTTGTAGGTGGATCATCAGTGTTAGAGCTAAAATTAGCATGTTTAAAGTGATTTTCATGCTTCCAGGGGCTCGGGAAGTTAATTAAATACCATTTGGAGGCATTTAATGTTCGAGCAAAAACGGCTGATTTTCCACAAAAGAGATAACACCCCCCCATTACGTCATGCTTCAGAAATGTGGAAAATGGTCCGTTTTCAAGTGTTTTAGTTTTTGAACGTCAGTTCACATTTGTAGGAGGATCATCAGTGTTAGAGCTAAAATTAGCATGTTTAAAGTGATTTTCATGCTTCCAGGGGCCCAAAACACAAGATTTATGGAATGGTTAAAAGTGCATGAAAATGGCCAATTTTCTCACTCTGAGTTCTCAAAAAGGGTTTCTTCACCCCGGGAAGTTAATTAAATACCATTTGGAGGCATTTAATGTTCGAGCAAAAACGGCTGTTTTTCCACAAAAGAGATAACACCCCCCCATTACGTCATGCTTCAGAAATGTGGAAAATGGTCCGTTTTCAAATGTTTTATTTTTGAACGTCAGTTCACATTTGTAGGTGGATCATCAGTGTTAGAGCTAAAATTAGCATGTTTAAAGTGATTTTCATGCTTCCAGGGGCTCGGGAAGTTAATTAAATACCATTTGGAGGCATTTAATGTTCGAGCAAAAACGGCTGATTTTCGACAAAAGAGATAACACCCCCCCATTACGTCATGCTTCAGAAATGTGGAAAATGGTCCGTTTTCAAATGTTTTATTTTTGAACGTCAGTTCACATTTGTAGGTGGATCATCAGTGTTAGAGCTAAAATTAGCATGTTTAAAGTGATTTTCATGCTTCCAGGGGCTCGGGAAGTTAATTAAATACCATTTGGAGGCATTTAATGTTCGAGCAAAAACGGCTGATTTTCGACAAAAGAGATAACACCCTCCCATTACGTCATGCTTCAGAAATGTGGAAAATGGTCCGTTTTCAAATGTTTTATTTTTGAACGTCAGTTCACATTTGTAGGTGGATCATCAGTGTTAGAGCTAAAATTAGCATGTTTAAAGTGATTTTCATGCTTCCAGGGGCCCAAAACACAAGATTTATGGAATGGTTAAAAGTGCATGAAAATGGCCAATTTACTCACTCTGAGTTCTCAAAAAGGGTTTCTTCACCCCGGGAAGTTAATTAAATACCATTTGGAGGCATTTAATGTTAGAGCAAAAACGGCTGATTTTCGACAAAAGAGATAACACCCCCCCATTACGTCATGCTTCAGAAATGTGGAAAATGGTCCGTTTTCAAATGTTTTATTTTTGAACGTCAGTTCACATTTGTAGGTGGATCATCAGTGTTAGAGCTAAAATTAGCATGTTTAAAGTGATTTTTATGCTTCCAGGGGCCCAAAACACAAGATTTATGGAATGGTTAAAAGTGCATGAAAATGGCCAATTTACTCACTCTGAGTTCTCAAAAAGGGTTTCTTCACCCCGGGAAGTTAATTAAATACCATTTGGAGGCATTTAATGTTCGAGCAAAAACGGCTGATTTTCGACAAAAGAGATAACACCCCCCCATTACGTCATGCTTCAGAAATGTGGAAAATGGTCCGTTTTCAAATGTTTTATTTTTGAACGTCAGTTCACATTTGTAGGTGGATCATCAGTGTTAGAGCTTAAATTAGCATGTTTAAAGTGATTTTCATGCTTCCAGGGGCTCGGGAAGTTAATTAAATACCATTTGGAGGCATTTAATGTTAGAGCAAAAACGGCTGATTTTCCACAAAAGAGATAACACCCCCCCATTACGTCATGCTTCAGAAATGTGGAAAATGGTCCGTTTTCAAATGTTTTATTTTTGAACGTCAGTTCACATTTGTAGGTGGATCATCAGTGTTAGAGCTAAAATTAGCATGTTTAAAGTGATTTTCATGCTTCCAGGGGCTCGGGAAGTTAATTAAATACCATTTGGAGGCATTTAATGTTCGAGCAAAAACGGCTGATTTTCGACAAATGAGATAACACCCCCCCATTACGTCATGCTTCAGAAATGTGGAAAATGGTCCGTTTTCAAATGTTTTATTTTTGAACGTCAGTTCACATTTGTAGGTGGATCATCAGTGTTAGAGCTAAAATTAGCATGTTTAAAGTGATTTTCATGCTTCCAGGGGCTCGGGAAGTTAATTAAATACCATTTGGAGGCATTTAATGTTAGAGCAAAAACGGCTGATTTTCGACAAAAGAGATAACACCCCCCCATTACGTCATGCTTCAGAAATGTGGAAAATGGTCCGTTTTCAAATGTTTTATTTTTGAACGTCATTTCACATTTGTAGGTGGATCATCAGTGTTAGAGCTAAAATTAGCATGTTTAAAGTGATTTTCATGCTTCCAGGGGACCAAAACACAAGATTTATGGAATGGTTAAAAGTGCATGAAAATGGCCAATTTACTCACTCTGAGTTCTCAAAAAGGGTTTCTTCACCCCGGGAAATTAATTAAATACCATTTGGAGGATTTTAATGTTCGAGCAAAAACGGCTGATTTTCGACAAAAGAGATAACACCCCCCCATTACGTCATGCTTCAGAAATGTGGAAAATGGTCCGTTTTCAAATGTTTTATTTTTGAACGTCAGTTCACATTTGTAGGTGGATCATCAGTGTTAGAGCTAAAATTAGCATGTTTAAAGTGATTTTCTTGCTTCCAGGGGCTCGGGAAGTGAAATAAATACCATTTGGAGGCATTTAATGTTCGAGCAAAAACGGCTGATTTTCGACAAAAGAGATAACACCCCCCCATTACGTCATGCTTCAGAAATGTGGAAAATGGTCCGTTTTCAAATGTTTTATTTTTGAACGTCAGTTCACATTTGTAGGTGGATCATCAGTGTTAGAGCTAAAATTAGCATGTTTAAAGTGATTTTCATGCTTCCAGGGGCCCAAAACACAAGATTTATGGAATGGTTAAAAGTGAATGAAAATGGCCAATTTACTCACTCTGAGTTCTCAAAAAGGGTTTCTTCACCCCGGGAAGTTAATTAAATACCATTTTGAGGCATTTAATGTTCGAGCAAAAACGGCTGATTTTCGACAAAAGAGATAACACCCCCCCATTATGTCATGCTTCAGAAATGTGGAAAATGGTCCGTTTTCAAATGTTTTATTTTTGAACGTCAGTTCACATTTGTAGGTGGATCATCAGTGTTAGAGCTAAAATTAGCATGTTTAAAGTGATTTTCATGCTTCCAGGGGCTCGGGAAGTTAATTAAATACCATTTGGAGGCATTTAATGTTCGAGCAAAAACGGCTGATTTTCGACAAAAGAGATAACACCCCCCCATTACGTCATGCTTCAGAAATGTGGAAAATGGTCCGTTTTCAAATGTTTTATTTTTGAACGTCAGTTCACATTTGTAGGTGGATCATCAGTGTTAGAGCTAAAATTAGCATGTTTAAAGTGATTTTCATGCTTCCAGGGGCTCGGGAAGTTAATTAAATACCATTTGGAGGCATTTAATGTTCGAGCAAAAACGGCTGATTTTCCACAAAAGAGATAACACCCCCCCATTACGTCATGCTTCAGAAATGTGGAAAATGGTCCGTTTTCAAATGTTTTATTTTTGAACGTCAGTTCACATTTGTAGGTGGATCATCAGTGTTAGAGCTAAAATTAGCATGTTTAAAGTGATTTTCATGCTTCCAGGGGCTCGGGAAGTTAATTAAATACCATTTGGAGGCATTTAATGTTCGAGCAAAAACGGCTGATTTTCCACAAAAGAGATAACACCCCCCCATTACGTCATGCTTCAGAAATGTGGAAAATGGTCCGTTTTCAAGTGTTTTAGTTTTTGAACGTCAGTTCACATTTGTAGGAGGATCATCAGTGTTAGAGCTAAAATTAGCATGTTTAAAGTGATTTTCATGCTTCCAGGGGCCCAAAACACAAGATTTATGGAATGGTTAAAAGTGCATGAAAATGGCCAATTTTCTCACTCTGAGTTCTCAAAAAGGGTTTCTTCACCCCGGGAAGTTAATTAAATACCATTTGGAGGCATTTAATGTTCGAGCAAAAACGGCTGTTTTTCCACAAAAGAGATAACACCCCCCCATTACGTCATGCTTCAGAAATGTGGAAAATGGTCCGTTTTCAAATGTTTTATTTTTGAACGTCAGTTCACATTTGTAGGTGGATCATCAGTGTTAGAGCTAAAATTAGCATGTTTAAAGTGATTTTCATGCTTCCAGGGGCTCGGGAAGTTAATTAAATACCATTTGGAGGCATTTAATGTTCGAGCAAAAACGGCTGATTTTCGACAAAAGAGATAACACCCCCCCATTACGTCATGCTTCAGAAATGTGGAAAATGGTCCGTTTTCAAATGTTTTATTTTTGAACGTCAGTTCACATTTGTAGGTGGATCATCAGTGTTAGAGCTAAAATTAGCATGTTTAAAGTGATTTTCATGCTTCCAGGGGCTCGGGAAGTTAATTAAATACCATTTGGAGGCATTTAATGTTCGAGCAAAAACGGCTGATTTTCGACAAAAGAGATAACACCCTCCCATTACGTCATGCTTCAGAAATGTGGAAAATGGTCCGTTTTCAAATGTTTTATTTTTGAACGTCAGTTCACATTTGTAGGTGGATCATCAGTGTTAGAGCTAAAATTAGCATGTTTAAAGTGATTTTCATGCTTCCAGGGGCCCAAAACACAAGATTTATGGAATGGTTAAAAGTGCATGAAAATGGCCAATTTACTCACTCTGAGTTCTCAAAAAGGGTTTCTTCACCCCGGGAAGTTAATTAAATACCATTTGGAGGCATTTAATGTTAGAGCAAAAACGGCTGATTTTCGACAAAAGAGATAACACCCCCCCATTACGTCATGCTTCAGAAATGTGGAAAATGGTCCGTTTTCAAATGTTTTATTTTTGAACGTCAGTTCACATTTGTAGGTGGATCATCAGTGTTAGAGCTAAAATTAGCATGTTTAAAGTGATTTTCATGCTTCCAGGGGCTCGGGAAGTGAAATAAATACCATTTGGAGGCATTTAATTTTCGAGCAAAAACGGCTGATTTTCCACAAAAGAGATAACACCCCCCCATTACGTCATGCTTCAGAAATGTGGAAAATGGTCCGTTTTCAAATGTTTTATTTTTGAACGTCAGTTCACATTTGTAGGTGGATCATCAGTGTTAGAGCTAAAATTAGCATGTTTAAAGTGATTTTCATGCTTCCAGGGGCTCTGGAAGTTAATTAAATACCATTTGGAGGCATTTAATGTTCGAGCAAAAATGGCTGATTTTCCACAAAAGAGATAACACCCCCCCATTACGTCATGCTTCAGAAATGTGGAAAATGGTCCGTTTTCAAATGTTTTATTTTTGAACGTCAGTTCACATTTGTAGGTGGATCATCAGTGTTAGAGCTAAAATTAGCATGTTTAAAGTGATTTTCATGCTTCCAGGGGCCCAAAACACAAGATTTATGGAATGGTTAAAAGTGCATGAAAATGGCCAATTTACTCACTCTGAGTTCTCAAAAAGGGTTTCTTCACCCCGGGAAGTTAATTAAATACCATTTCGAGGCATTTAATGTTCGAGCAAAAACGGCTGATTTTCGACAAAAGAGATAACACCCCCCCATTACGTCATGCTTCAGAAATGTGGAAAATGGTCCGTTTTCAAATGTTTTATTTTTGAACGTCAGTTCACATTTGTAGGTGGATCATCAGTGTTAGAGCTAAAATTAGCATGTTTAAAGTGATTTTCATGCTTCCAGGGGCTCGGGAATATAATTAAATACCATTTGGAGGCATTTAATGTTCGAGCAAAAACGGCTGATTTTCGACAAAAGAGATAACACCCCCCCATTACGTCATGCTTCAGAAATGTGGAAAATGGTCCGTTTTCAAATGTTTTATTTTTGAACGTCAGTTCACATTTGTAGGTGGATCATCAGTGTTAGAGCTAAAATTAGCATGTTTAAAGTGATTTTCATGCTTCCAGGGGCTCGGGAAGTTAATTAAATACCATTTGGAGGCATTTAATGTTCGAGCAAAAACGGCTGATTTTCCACAAAAGAGATAACACCCCCCCATTACGTCATGCTTCAGAAATGTGGAAAATGGTCCGTTTTCAAATGTTTTATTTTTGAACGTCAGTTCACATTTGTAGGTGGATCATCAGTGTTAGAGCTAAAATTAGCATGTTTAAAGTGATTTTCATGCTTCCAGGGGCTCGGGAAGTTAATTAAATACCATTTGGAGGCATTTAATGTTCGAGCAAAAACGGCTGATTTTCCACAAAAGAGATAACACCCCCCCATTACGTCATGCTTCAGAAATGTGGAAAATGGTCCGTTTTCAAGTGTTTTATTTTTGAACGTCAGTTCACATTTGTAGGCGGATCATCAGTGTTAGAGCTAAAATTAGCATGTTTAAAGTGATTTTCATGCTTCCAGGGGCCCAAAACACAAGATTTATGGAATGGTTAAAAGTGCATGAAAATGGCCAATTTTCTCACTCTGAGTTCTCAAAAAGGGTTTCTTCACCCCGGGAAGTTAATTAAATACCATTTGGAGGCATTTAATGTTCGAGCAAAAACGGCTGTTTTTCCACAAAAGAGATAACACCCCCCCATTACGTCATGCTTCAGAAATGTGGAAAATGGTCCGTTTTCAAATGTTTTATTTTTGAACGTCAGTTCACATTTGTAGGTGGATCATCAGTTTTAGAGCTAAAATTAGCATGTTTAAAGTGATTTTCATGCTTCCAGGGGCTCGGGAAGTTAATTAAATACCATTTGGAGGCATTTAATGTTCGAGCAAAAACGGCTGATTTTCGACAAAAGAGATAACACCCCCCCATTACGTCATGCTTCAGAAATGTGGAAAATGGTCCGTTTTCAAATGTTTTATTTTTGAACGTCAGTTCACATTTGTAGGTGGATCATCAGTGTTAGAGCTAAAATTAGCATGTTTTAAGTGATTTTCATGCTTCCAGGGGCCCAAAACACAAGATTTATGGAATGGTTAAAATTGCATGAAAATGGCCAATTTACTCACTCTGAGTTCTCAAAAAGGGTTTCTTCACCCCGGGAAGTTAATTAAATACCATTTGGAGGCATTTAATGTTAGAGCAAAAACGGCTGATTTTCGACAAAAGAGATAACACCCCCCCATTACGTCATGCTTCAGAAATGTGGAAAATGGTCCGTTTTCAAATGTTTTATTTTTGAACGTCAGTTCACATTTGTAGGTGGATCATCAGTGTTAGAGCTAAAATTAGCATGTTTAAAGTGATTTTCATGCTTCTTGGGGCCCAAAACACAAGATTTATGGAATGGTTAAAAGTGCATGAAAATGGCCAATTTACTCACTCTGAGTTCTCAAAAAGGGTTTCTTCACCCCGGGAAGTTAATTAAATACCATTTGGAGGCATTTAATGTTAGAGCAAAAACGGCTGATTTTCGACAAAAGAGATAACACCCCCCCATTACGTCATGCTTCAGAAATGTGGAAAATGGTCCGTTTTCAAATGTTTTATTTTTGAACGTCAGTTCACATTTGTAGGTGGATCATCAGTGTTAGAGCTAAAATTAGCATGTTTAAAGTGATTTTCATGCTTCCAGGGGCCCAAAACACAAGATTTATGGAATGGTTAAAAGTGCATGAAAATGGCCAATTTACTCACTCTGAGTTCTCAAAAAGGGTTTCTTCACCCCGGGAAGTTAATTAAATACCATTTGGAGGCATTTAATGTTAGAGCAAAAACGGCTGATTTTCGACAAAAGAGATAACACCCCCCCATTACGTCATGCTTCAGAAATGTGGAAAATGGTCCGTTTTCAAATGTTTTATTTTTGAACGTCAGTTCACATTTGTAGGTGGATCATCAGTGTTAGAGCTAAAATTAGCATGTTTAAAGTGATTTTCATGCTTCTTGGGGCCCAAAACACAAGATTTATGGAATGGTTAAAAGTGCATGAAAATGGCCAATTTACTCACTCTGAGTTCTCAAAAAGGGTTTATTTACCCAGGGAAGTTAATTAAATACCATTTGGAGGCATTTAATGTTAGAGCAAAAACGGCTGATTTTCGACAAAAGAGATAACACCCCCCCATTACGTCATGCTTCAGAAATGTGGAAAATGGTCCGTTTTCAAATGTTTTTTTTTTGAACGTCAGTTCACATTTGTAGGTGGATCATCAGTGTTAGAGCTAAAATTAGCATGTTTAAAGTGATTTTCATGCTTCTTGGGGCCCAAAACACAAGATTTATGGAATGGTTAAAAGTGCATGAAAATGGCCAATTTACTCACTCTGAGTTCTCAAAAAGGGTTTCTTCACCCCGGGAAGTTAATTAAATACCATTTGGAGGCATTTAATGTTAGAGCAAAAACGGCTGATTTTCGACAAAAGAGATAACACCCCCCCATTACGTCATGCTTCAGAAATGTGGAAAATGGTCCGTTTTCAAATGTTTTATTTTTGAACGTCAGTTCACATTTGTAGGTGGATCATCAGTGTTAGAGCTAAAATTAGCATGTTTGAAGTGATTTTCATGCTTCCAGGGGCTCGGGAAGTTAATTAATTCCATTTGGAGGCATTTAATGTTCGAGCAAAAACGGCTGATTTTCGACAAAAGAGATAACACCCCCCCATTACGTCATGCTTCAGAAATGTGGAAAATGGTCCGTTTTCAAATGTTTTATTTTTGAACGTCAGTTCACATTTGTAGGTGGATCATCAGTGTTAGAGCTAAAATTAGCATGTTTAAAGTGATTTTTATGCTTCCAGGGGCCCAAAACACAAGATTTATGGAATGGTTAAAAGTGCATGAAAATGGCCAATTTACTCACTCTGAGTTCTCAAAAAGGGTTTCTTCACCCCGGGAAGTTAATTAAATACCATTTGGAGGCATTTAATGTTCGAGCAAAAACGGCTGATTTTCGACAAAAGAGATAACATCCCCCCATTACGTCATGCTTCAGAAATGTGGAAAATGGTCCGTTTTCAAATGTTTTATTTTTGAACGTCAGTTCACATTTGTAGGTGGATCATCAGTGTTAGAGCTTAAATTAGCATGTTTAAAGTGATTTTCATGCTTCCAGGGGCTCGGGAAGTTAATTAAATACCATTTGGAGGCATTTAATGTTAGAGCAAAAACGGCTGATTTTCCACAAAAGAGATAACACCCCCCCATTACGTCATGCTTCAGAAATGTGGAAAATGGTCCGTTTTCAAATGTTTTATTTTTGAACGTCAGTTCACATTTGTAGGTGGATCATCAGTGTTAGAGCTAAAATTAGCATGTTTAAAGTGATTTTCATGCTTCCAGGGGCTCGGGAAGTTAATTAAATACCATTTGGAGGCATTTAATGTTCGAGCAAAAACGGCTGATTTTCGACAAATGAGATAACACCCCCCCATTACGTCATGCTTCAGAAATGTGGAAAATGGTCCGTTTTCAAATGTTTTATTTTTGAACGTCAGTTCACATTTGTAGGTGGATCATCAGTGTTAGAGCTAAAATTAGCATGTTTAAAGTGATTTTCATGCTTCCAGGGGCTCGGGAAGTTAATTAAATACCATTTGGAGGCATTTAATGTTAGAGCAAAAACGGCTGATTTTCGACAAAAGAGATAACACCCCCCCATTACGTCATGCTTCAGAAATGTGGAAAATGGTCCGTTTTCAAATGTTTTATTTTTGAACGTCATTTCACATTTGTAGGTGGACATCAGTGTTAGAGCTAAAATTAGCATGTTTAAAGTGATTTTCATGCTTCCAGGGGACCAAAACACAAGATTTATGGAATGGTTAAAAGTGCATGAAAATGGCCAATTTACTCACTCTGAGTTCTCAAAAAGGGTTTCTTCACCCCGGGAAATTAATTAAATACCATTTGGAGGATTTTAATGTTCGAGCAAAAACGGCTGATTTTCGACAAAAGAGATAACACCCCCCCCATTACGTCATGCTTCAGAAATGTGGAAAATGGTCCGTTTTCAAATGTTTTATTTTTGAACGTCAGTTCACATTTGTAGGTGGATCATCAGTGTTAGAGCTAAAATTAGCATGTTTAAAGTGATTTTCTTGCTTCCAGGGGCTCGGGAAGTGAAATAAATACCATTTGGAGGCATTTAATGTTCGAGCAAAAACGGCTGATTTTCGACAAAAGAGATAACACCCCCCCATTACGTCATGCTTCAGAAATGTGGAAAATGGTCCGTTTTCAAATGTTTTATTTTTGAACGTCAGTTCACATTTGTAGGTGGATCATCAGTGTTAGAGCTAAAATTAGCATGTTTAAAGTGATTTTCATGCTTCCAGGGGCCCAAAACACAAGATTTATGGAATGGTTAAAAGTGCATGAAAATGGCCAATTTTCTCACTCTGAGTTCTCAAAAAGGGTTTCTTCACCCCGGGAAGTTAATTAAATACCATTTGGAGGCATTTAATGTTCGAGCAAAAACGGCTGATTTTCCACAAAAGAGATAACACCCCCCCATTACGTCATGCTTCAGAAATGTGGAAAATGGTCCGTTTTCAAATGTTTTATTTTTGAACGTCAGTTCACATTTGTAGGTGGATCATCAGTGTTAGAGCTAAAATTAGCATGTTTAAAGTGATTTTCATGCTTCCAGGGGCTCGGGAAGTTAATTAAATACCATTTGGAGGCATTTAATGTTCGAGCAAAAACGGCTGATTTTCGACAAAAGAGATAACACCCCCCCATTACGTCATGCTTCAGAAATGTGGAAAATGGTCCGTTTTCAAATGTTTTATTTTTGAACGTCAGTTCACATTTGTAGGTGGATCATCAGTGTTAGAGCTAAAATTAGCATGTTTAAAGTGATTTTCATGCTTCCAGGGGCCCAAAACACAAGATTTATGGAATGGTTAAAAGTGCATGAAAATGGCCAATTTACTCACTCTGAGTTCTCAAAAAGGGTTTCTTCACCCCGGGAAGTTAATTAAATACCATTTGGAGGCATTTAATGTTAGAGCAAAAACGGCTGATTTTCGACAAAAGAGATAACACCCCCCCATTACGTCATGCTTCAGAAATGTGGAAAATGGTCCGATTTCAAATGTTTTATTTTTGAACGTCAGTTCACATTTGTAGGTGGATCATCAGTGTTAGAGCTAAAATTAGCATGTTTAAAGTGATTTTCATGCTTCCAGGGGCTCGGGAAGTGAAATAAATACCATTTGGAGGCATTTAATGTTCGAGCAAAAACGGCTGATTTTCCACAAAAGAGATAACACCCCCCCATTACGTCATGCTTCAGAAATGTGGAAAATGGTCCGTTTTCAAATGTTTTATTTTTGAACGTCAGTTCACATTTGTAGGTGGATCATCAGTGTTAGAGCTAAAATTAGCATGTTTAAAGTGATTTTCATGCTTCCAGGGGCTCGGGAAGTTAATTAAATACCATTTGGAGGTATTTAATGTTCGAGCAAAAACGGCTGATTTTCGACAAAAGAGATAACACCCCCCCATTACGTCATGCTTCAGAAATGTGGAAAATGGTCCGTTTTCAAATGTTTTATTTTTGAACGTCAGTTCACATTTGTAGGTGGATCATCAGGGTTAGAGCTAAAATTAGCATGTTTAAAGTGATTTTCATGCTTCCAGGGGCTCGGGAAGTTAATTAAATACCATTTGGAGGCATTTAATGTTCGAGCAAAAACGGCTGATTTTCGACAAAAGAGATAACACCCCCCCATTACGTCATGCTTCAGAAATGTGGAAAATGGTCCGTTTTCAAATGTTTTATTTTTGAACGTCAGTTCACATTTGTAGGTGGATCATCAGTGTTAGAGCTAAAATTAGCATGTTTAAAGTGATTTTCATGCTTCCAGGGGCTCGGGAAGTTAATTAAATACCATTTGGAGGCATTTAATGTTCGAGCAAAAACGGCTGATTTTCGACAAAAGAGATAACACCCCCCCATTACGTCATGCTTCAGAAATGTGGAAAATGGTTCGTTTTCAAATGTTTTATTTTTGAACGTCAGTTCACATTTGTAGGTGGATCATCAGTGTTAGAGCTAAAATTAGCATGTTTAAAGTGATTTTCATGCTTCCAGGGGCCCAAAACACAAGATTTATGGAATGGTTAAAAGTGCATGAAAATGGCCAATTTTCTCACTCTGAGTTCTCAAAAAGGGTTTCTTCACCCCGGGAAGTTAATTAAATACCATTTGGAGGCATTTAATGTTCGAGCAAAAACGGCTGATTTTCCACAAAAGAGATAACACCCCCCCATTACGTCATGCTTCAGAAATGTGGAAAATGGTCCGTTTTCAAATGTTTTATTTTTGAACGTCAGTTCACATTTGTAGGTGGATCATCAGTGTTAGAGCTAAAATTAGCATGTTTAAAGTGATTTTCATGCTTCCAGGGGCTCGGGAAGTTAATTAAATACCATTTGGAGGCATTTAATGTTCGAGCAAAAACTGCTGATTTTCGACAAAAGAGATAACACCCCCCCATTACGTCATGCTTCAGAAATGTGGAAAATGGTCCGTTTTCAAATGTTTTATTTTTGAACGTCAGTTCACATTTGTAGGTGGATCATCAGTGTTAGAGCTAAAATTAGCATGTTTAAAGTGATTTTCATGCTTCCAGGGGCCCAAAACACAAGATTTATGGAATGGTTAAAAGTGCATGAAAATGGCCAATTTACTCACTCTGAGTCCTCAAAAAGGGTTCCTTCACCCCGGGAAGTTAATTAAATACCATTTGGAGGCATTTAATGTTAGAGCAAAAATGGCTGATTTTCGACAAAAGAGATAACACCCCCCCATTACGTCATGCTTCAGAAATGTGGAAAATGGTCCGTTTTCAAATGTTTTATTTTTGAACGTCAGTTCACATTTGTAGGTGGATCATCAGTGTTAGAGCTAAAATTAGCATGTTTAAAGTGATTTTCATGCTTCCAGGGGCTCGGGAAGTGAAATAAATACCATTTGGAGGCATTTAATGTTCGAGCAAAAACGGCTGATTTTCCACAAAAGAGATAACACCCCCCCATTACGTCATGCTTCAGAAATGTGGAAAATGGTCCGTTTTCAAATGTTTTATTTTTGAACGTCAGTTCACATTTGTAGGTGGATCATCAGTGTTAGAGCTAAAATTAGCATGTTTAAAGTGATTTTCATGCTTCCAGGGGCTCTGGAAGTTAATTAAATACCATTTGGAGGCATTTAATGTTCAAGCAAAAACGGCTGATTTTCCACAAAAGAGAAAACACCCCCCCATTACGTCATGCTTCAGAAATGTGGAAAATGGTCCGTTTTCAAATGTTTTATTTTTGAACGTCAGTTCACATTTGTAGGTGGATCATCAGTGTTAGAGCTAAAATTAGCATGTTTAAAGTGATTTTCATGCTTCCAGGGGCCCAAAACACAAGATTTATGGAATGGTTAAAAGTGCATGAAAATGGCCAATTTACTCACTCTGAGTTCTCAAAAAGGGTTTCTTCACCCCGGGAAGTTAATTAAATACCATTTGGAGGCATTTAATGTTAGAGCAAAAACGGCTGATTTTCGACAAAAGAGATAACACCCCCCCATTACGTCATGCTTCAGAAATGTGGAAAATGGTCCGTTTTCAAATGTTTTATTTTTGAACGTCAGTTCACATTTGTAGGTGGATCATCAGTGTTAGAGCTAAAATTAGCATGTTTAAAGTGATTTTCATGCTTCCAGGGGCCCAAAAACACAAGATTTATGGAATGGTTAAAAGTGCATGAAAATGGCCAATTTACTCACTCTGAGTTCTCAAAAAGGGTTTCTTCACCCCGGGAAGTTAATTAAATACCATTTAGAGGCATTTAATGTTCGAGCAAAAACGGCTGATTTTCGACAAAAGAGATAACACCCCCCCATTACGTCATGCTTCAGAAATGTGGAAAATGGTCTGTTTTCAAATGTTTTATTTTTGAACGTCAGTTCACATTTGTAGGTGGATCATCAGTGTTAGAGCTAAAATTAGCATGTTTAAAGTGATATTCATGCTTCCAGGGGCTCGGGAAGTTAATTAAATACCATTTGGAGGCATTTAATGTTCGAGCAAAAACGGCTGATTTTCGACAAAAGAGATAACACCCCCCCATTACGTCATGCTTCAGAAATGTGGAAAATGGTCCGTTTTCAAATGTTTTATTTTTGAACGTCAGTTCACATTTGTAGGTGGATCATCAGTGTTAGAGCTGAAATTAGCATGTTTAAAGTGATTTTCATGCTTCCAGGGGCCCAAAACACAAGATTTATGGAATGGTTAAAAGTGCATGAAAATGGCCAATTTACTCACTCTGAGTTCTCAAAAAGGGTTTCTTCACCCCGGGAAGTTAATTAAATACCATTTGGAGGCATTTAATGTTAGAGCAAAAACGGCTGATTTTCGACAAAAGAGATAACACCCCCCCATTACGTCATGCTTCAGAAATGTGGAAAATGGTCCGTTTTCAAATGTTTTATTTTTGAACGTCAGTTCACATTTGTAGGTGGATCATCAGTGTTAGAGCTAAAATTAGCATGTTTAAAGTGATTTTCATGCTTCCAGGGGCTCGGGAAGTGAAATAAATACCATTTGGAGGCATTTAATGTTCGAGCAAAAACGGCTGATTTTCCACAAAAGAGATAACACCCCCCCATTACGTCATGCTTCAGAAATGTGGAAAATGGTCCGTTTTCAAATGTTTTATTTTTGAACGTCAGTTCACATTTGTAGGTGGATCATCAGTGTTAGAGCTAAAATTAGCATGTTTAAAGTGATTTTCATGCTTCCAGGGGCTCGGGAAGTTAATTAAAGACCATTTGGAGGTATTTAATGTTCGAGCAAAAACGGCTGATTTTCGACAAAAGAGATAAGACCCCCCCATTACGTCATGCTTCAGAAATGTGGAAAATGGTCCGTTTTCAAATGTTTTATTTTTGAACGTCAGTTCACATTTGTAGGTGGATCATCAGTGTTAGAGCTAAAATTAGCATGTTTAAAGTGATTTTCATGCTTCCAGGGGCTCGGGAAGTTAATTAAATACCATTTGGAGGCATTTAATGTTCGAGCAAAAACGGCTGATTTTCGACAAATGAGATAACACCCCCCCATTACGTCATGCTTCAGAAATGTGGAAAATGGTCCGTTTTCAAATGTTTTATTTTTGAACGTCAGTTCACATTTGTAGGTGGATCATCAGTGTTAGAGCTAAAATTAGCATGTTTAAAGTGATTTTCATGCTTCCAGGGGCTCGGGAAGTTAATTAAATACCATTTGGAGGCATTTAATGTTAGAGCAAAAACGGCTGATTTTCGACAAAAGAGATAACACCCCCCCATTACGTCATGCTTCAGAAATGTGGAAAATGGTCCGTTTTCAAATGTTTTATTTTTGAACGTCAGTTCACATTTGTAGGTGGATCATCAGTGTTAGAGCTAAAATTAGCATGTTTAAAGTGATTTTCCTGCTTCCAGGGGACCAAAACACAAGATTTATGGAATGGTTAAAAGTGCATGAAAATGGCCAATTTACTCACTCTGAGTTCTCAAAAAGGGTTTCTTCACCCCGGGAAGTTAATTAAATACCATTTGGAGGATTTTAATGTTCGAGCAAAAACGGCTGATTTTCGACAAAAGAGATAACACCCCCCCCATTACGTCATGCTTCAGAAATGTGGAAAATGGTCCGTTTTCAAATGTTTTATTTTTGAACGTCAGTTCACATTTGTAGGTGGATCATCAGTGTTAGAGCTAAAATTAGCATGTTTAAAGTGATTTTCTTGCTTCCAGGGGCTCGGGAAGTGAAATAAATACCATTTGGAGGCATTTAATGTTCGAGCAAAAACGGCTGATTTTCGACAAAAGAGATAACACCCCCCCATTACGTCATGCTTCAGAAATGTGGAAAATGGTCCGTTTTCAAATGTTTTATTTTTAAACGTCAGTTCACATTTGTAGGTGGATCATCAGTGTTAGAGCTAAAATTAGCATGTTTAAAGTGATTTTCATGCTTCCAGGGGCCCAAAACACAAGATTTATGGAATGGTTAAAAGTGCATGAAAATGGCCAATTTACTCACTCTGAGTTCTCAAAAAGGGTTTCTTCACCCCGGGAAGTTAATTAAATACCATTTGGAGGCATTTAATGTTCGAGCAAAAACGGCTGATTTTCGACAAAAGAGATAACACCCCCCCATTACGTCATGCTTCAGAAATGTGGAAAATGGTCCGTTTTCAAATGTTTTATTTTTGAACGTCAGTTCACATTTGTAGGTGGATCATCAGTGTTAGAGCTAAAATTAGCATGTTTAAAGTGATTTTCATGCTTCCAGGGGCCCAAAACACAAGATTTATGGAATGGTTAAAAGTGCATGAAAATGGCCAATTTACTCACTCTGAGTTCTCAAAAAGGGTTTCTTCACCCCGGGAAGTTAATTAAATACCATTTGGAGGCATTTAATGTTCGAGCAAAAACGACTGATTTTCGACAAAAGAGATAACACCCCCCCATTACGTCATGCTTCAGAAATGTGGAAAATGGTCCGTTTTCAAATGTTTTATTTTTGAACGTCAGTTCACATTTGTAGGTGGATCATCAGTGTTAGAGCTAAAATTAGCATGTTTAAAGTGATTTTCTTGCTTCCAGGGGCTCGGGAAGTGAAATAAATACCATTTGGAGGCATTTAATGTTCGAGCAAAAACGGCTGATTTTCCACAAAAGAGATAACACCCCCCCATTACGTCATGCTTCAGAAATGTGGAAAATGGTCCGTTTTCAAATGTTTCTTCACCCCGGGAAGTTAATTAAATACCATTTGGAGGCATTTAATGTTCGAGCAAAAACGACTGATTTTCGACAAAAGAGATAACACCCCCCCATTACGTCATGCTTCAGAAATGTGGAAAATGGTCCGTTTTCAAATGTTTTATTTTTGAACGTCAGTTCACATTTGTAGGTGGATCATCAGTGTTAGAGCTAAAATTAGCATGTTTAAAGTGATATTCATGCTTCCAGGGGCTCGGGAAGTTAATTAAATACCATTTGGAGGCATTTAATGTTCGAGCAAAAACGGCTGATTTTCGACAAAAGAGATAACACCCCCCCATTACGTCATGCTTCAGAAATGTGGAAAATGGTCCGTTTTCAAATGTTTTATTTTTGAACGTCAGTTCACATTTGTAGGTGGATCATCAGTGTTAGAGCTGAAATTAGCATGTTTAAAGTGATTTTCATGCTTCCAGGGGCCCAAAACACAAGATTTATGGAATGGTTAAAAGTGCATGAAAATGGCCAATTTACTCACTCTGAGTTCTCAAAAAGGGTTTCTTCACCCCGGGAAGTTAATTAAATACCATTTGGAGGCATTTAATGTTAGAGCAAAAACGGCTGATTTTCGACAAAAGAGATAACACCCCCCCATTACGTCATGCTTCAGAAATGTGGAAAATGGTCCGTTTTCAAATGTTTTATTTTTGAACGTCAGTTCACATTTGTAGGTGGATCATCAGTGTTAGAGCTAAAATTAGCATGTTTAAAGTGATTTTCATGCTTCCAGGGGCTCGGGAAGTGAAATAAATACCATTTGGAGGCATTTAATGTTCGAGCAAAAACGGCTGATTTTCCACAAAAGAGATAACACCCCCCCATTACGTCATGCTTCAGAAATGTGGAAAATGGTCCGTTTTCAAATGTTTTATTTTTGAACGTCAGTTCACATTTGTAGGTGGATCATCAGTGTTAGAGCTAAAATTAGCATGTTTAAAGTGATTTTCATGCTTCCAGGGGCTCGGGAAGTTAATTAAAGACCATTTGGAGGTATTTAATGTTCGAGCAAAAACGGCTGATTTTCGACAAAAGAGATAACACCCCCCCATTACGTCATGCTTCAGAAATGTGGAAAATGGTCCGTTTTCAAATGTTTTATTTTTGAACGTCAGTTCACATTTGTAGGTGGATCATCAGTGTTAGAGCTAAAATTAGCATGTTTAAAGTGATTTTCATGCTTCCAGGGGCTCGGGAAGTTAATTAAATACCATTTGGAGGCATTTAATGTTCGAGCAAAAACGGCTGATTTTCGACAAATGAGATAACACCCCCCCATTACGTCATGCTTCAGAAATGTGGAAAATGGTCCGTTTTCAAATGTTTTATTTTTGAACGTCAGTTCACATTTGTAGGTGGATCATCAGTGTTAGAGCTAAAATTAGCATGTTTAAAGTGATTTTCATGCTTCCAGGGGCTCGGGAAGTTAATTAAATACCATTTGGAGGCATTTAATGTTAGAGCAAAAACGGCTGATTTTCGACAAAAGAGATAACACCCCCCCATTACGTCATGCTTCAGAAATGTGGAAAATGGTCCGTTTTCAAATGTTTTATTTTTGAACGTCAGTTCACATTTGTAGGTGGATCATCAGTGTTAGAGCTAAAATTAGCATGTTTAAAGTGATTTTCATGCTTCCAGGGGACCAAAACACAAGATTTATGGAATGGTTAAAAGTGCATGAAAATGGCCAATTTACTCACTCTGAGTTCTCAAAAAGGGTTTCTTCACCCCGGGAAGTTAATTAAATACCATTTGGAGGATTTTAATGTTCGAGCAAAAACGGCTGATTTTCGACAAAAGAGATAACACCCCCCCCATTACGTCATGCTTCAGAAATGTGGAAAATGGTCCGTTTTCAAATGTTTTATTTTTGAACGTCAGTTCACATTTGTAGGTGGATCATCAGTGTTAGAGCTAAAATTAGCATGTTTAAAGTGATTTTCTTGCTTCCAGGGGCTCGGGAAGTGAAATAAATACCATTTGGAGGCATTTAATGTTCGAGCAAAAACGGCTGATTTTCGACAAAAGAGATAACACCCCCCCATTACGTCATGCTTCAGAAATGTGGAAAATGGTCCGTTTTCAAATGTTTTATTTTTGAACGTCAGTTCACATTTGTAGGTGGATCATCAGTGTTAGAGCTAAAATTAGCATGTTTAAAGTGATTTTCATGCTTCCAGGGGCCCAAAACACAAGATTTATGGAATGGTTAAAAGTGCATGAAAATGGCCAATTTACTCACTCTGAGTTCTCAAAAAGGGTTTCTTCACCCCGGGAAGTTAATTAAATACCATTTGGAGGCATTTAATGTTTGAGCAAAAACGGCTGATTTTCGACAAAAGAGATAACACCCCCTCATTACGTCATGCTTCAGAAATGTGGAAAATGGTCCGTTTTCAAATGTTTTATTTTTGAACGTCAGTTCACATTTGTAGGTGGATCATCAGTGTTAGAGCTAAAATTAGCATGTTTAAAGTGATTTTCATGCTTCCAGGGGCCCAAAACACAAGATTTATGGAATGGTTAAAAGTGCATGAAAATGGCCAATTTACTCACTCTGAGTTCTCAAAAAGGGTTTCTTCACCCCGGGAAGTTAATTAAATACCATTTGGAGGCATTTAATGTTCGAGCAAAAACGACTGATTTTCGACAAAAGAGATAACACCCCCCCCCCCATTACGTCATGCTTCAGAAATGTGGAAAATGGTCCGTTTTCAAATGTTTTATTTTTGAACGTCAGTTCACATTTGTAGGTGGATCATCAGTGTTAGAGCTAAAATTAGCATGTTTAAAGTGATTTTCATGCTTCCAGGGGCTCGGGAAGTTAATTAAATACCATTTGGAGGCATTTAATGTTCGAGCAAAAACGGCTGATTTTCGACAAAAGAGATAACACCCCCCCATTACGTCATGCTTCAGAAATGTGGAAAATGGTCCGTTTTCAAATGTTTTATTTTTGAACGTCAGTTCACATTTGTAGGTGGATCATCAGTGTTAGAGCTAAAATTAGCATGTTTAAAGTGATTTTCATGCTTCCAGGGGCCCAAAACACAAGATTTATGGAATGGTTAAAAGTGCATGAAAATGGCCAATTTACTCACTCTGAGTTCTCAAAAAGGGTTTCTTCACCCCGGGAAGTTAATTAAATACCATTTGGAGGCATTTAATGTTAGAGCAAAAACGGCTGATTTTCGACAAAAGAGATAACACCCCCCCATTACGTCATGCTTCAGAAATGTGGAAAATGGTCCGTTTTCAAATGTTTTATTTTTGAACGTCAGTTCACATTTGTAGGTGGATCATCAGTGTTAGAGCTAAAATTAGCATGTTTAAAGTGATTTTCATGCTTCCAGGGGCTCGGGAAGTGAAATAAATACCATTTGGAGGCATTTAATGTTCGAGCAAAAACGGCTGATTTTCCACAAAAGAGATAACACCCCCCCATTACGTCATGCTTCAGAAATGTGGAAAATGGTCCGTTTTCAAATGTTTTATTTTTGAACGTCAGTTCACATTTGTAGGTGGATCATCAATGTTAGAGCTAAAATTAGCATGTTTAAAGTGATTTTCATGCTTCCAGGGGCTCTGGAAGTTAATTAAATACCATTTGGAGGCATTTAATGTTCAAGCAAAAACGGCTGATTTTCCACAAAAGAGATAACACCCCCCCATTACGTCATGCTTCAGAAATGTGGAAAATGGTCCGTTTTCAAATGTTTTATTTTTGAACGTCAGTTCACATTTGTAGGTGGATCATCAGTGTTAGAGCTAAAATTAGCATGTTTAAAGTGATTTTCATGCTTCCAGGGGCCCAAAACACAAGATTTATGGAATGGTTAAAAGTGCATGAAAATGGCCAATTTACTCACTCTGAGTTCTCAAAAAGGGTTTCTTCACCCCGGGAAGTTAATTAAATACCATTTGGAGGCATTTAATGTTAGAGCAAAAACGGCTGATTTTCGACAAAAGAGATAACACCCCCCCATTACGTCATGCTTCAGAAATGTGGAAAATGGTCCGTTTTCAAATGTTTTATTTTTGAACGTCAGTTCACATTTGTAGGTGGATCATCAGTGTTAGAGCTAAAATTAGCATGTTTAAAGTGATTTTCATGCTTCCAGGGGCCCAAAACACAAGATTTATGGAATGGTTAAAAGTGCATGAAAATGGCCAATTTACTCACTCTGAGTTCTCAAAAAGGGTTTCTTCACCCCGGGAAGTTAATTAAATACCATTTGGAGGCATTTAATGTTCGAGCAAAAACGGCTGATTTTCGACAAAAGAGATAACACCCCCCCATTACGTCATGCTTCAGAAATGTGGAAAATGGTCCGTTTTCAAATGTTTTATTTTTGAACGTCAGTTCACATTTGTAGGTGGATCATCAGTGTTAGAGCTAAAATTAGCATGTTTAAAGTGATATTCATGCTTCCAGGGGCTCGGGAAGTTAATTAAATACCATTTGGAGGCATTTAATGTTCGAGCAAAAACGGCTGATTTTCGACAAAAGAGATAACACCCCCCCATTACGTCATGCTTCAGAAATGTGGAAAATGGTCCGTTTTCAAATGTTTTATTTTTGAACGTCAGTTCACATTTGTAGGAGGATCATCAGTGTTAGAGCTAAAATTAGCATGTTTAAAGTGATTTTCATGCTTCCAGGGGCCCAAAACACAAGATTTATGGAATGGTTAAAAGTGCATGAAAATGGCCAATTTACTCACTCTGAGGTCTCAAAAAGGGTTTCTTCACCCCGGGAAGTTAATTAAATACCATTTGGAGGCATTTAATGTTAGAGCAAAAACGGCTGATTTTCGACAAAAGAGATAACACCCCCCCATTACGTCATGCTTCAGAAATGTGGAAAATGGTCCGTTTTCAAATGTTTTATTTTTGAACGTCAGTTCACATTTGTAGGTGGATCATCAGTGTTAGAGCTAAAATTAGCATGTTTAAAGTGATTTTCATGCTTCCAGGGGCTCGGGAAGTGAAATAAATACCATTTGGAGGCATTTAATGTTCGAGCAAAAACGGCTGATTTTCCACAAAAGAGATAACACCCCCCCATTACGTCATGCTTCAGAAATGTGGAAAATGGTCCTTTTTCAAATGTTTTATTTTTGAACGTCAGTTCACATTTGTAGGTGGATCATCAGTGTTAGAGCTAAAATTAGCATGTTTAAAGTGATTTTCATGCTTCCAGGGGCTCGGGAAGTTAATTAAATACCATTTGGAGGTATTTAATGTTCGAGCAAAAACGGCTGATTTTCGACAAAAGAGATAACACCCCCCCATTACGTCATGCTTCAGAAATGTGGAAAATGGTCCGTTTTCAAATGTTTTATTTTTGAACGTCAGTTCACATTTGTAGGTGGATCATCAGTGTTAGAGCTAAAATTAGCATGTTTAAAGTGATTTTCATGCTTCCAGGGGCTCGGGAAGTTAATTAAATACCATTTGGAGGCATTTAATGTTCGAGCAAAAACGGCTGATTTTCCACAAAAGAGATAACACCCCCCCATTACGTCATGCTTCAGAAATGTGGAAAATGGTCCGTTTTCAAATGTTTTATTTTTGAACGTCAGTTCACATTTGTAGGTGGATCATCAGTGTTAGAGCTAAAATTAGCATGTTTAAAGTGATTTTCATGCTTCCAGGGGCTCGGGAAGTTAATTAAATACCATTTGGAGGCATTTAATGTTCGAGCAAAAACGGCTGATTTTCGACAAAAGAGATAACACCCCCCCATTACGTCATGCTTCAGAAATGTGGAAAATGGTTCGTTTTCAAATGTTTTATTTTTGAACGTCAGTTCACATTTGTAGGTGGATCATCAGTGTTAGAGCTAAAATTAGCATGTTTAAAGTGATTTTCATGCTTCCAGGGGCCCAAAACACAAGATTTATGGAATGGTTAAAAGTGCACGAAAATGGCCAATTTTCTCACTCTGAGTTCTCAAAAAGGGTTTCTTCACCCCGGGAAGTTAATTAACCTCTTCAGCGCTAATGACAAGGGTAACTCGTCATGGAGTTTCCATTGATTTCAATGGAAATCTCATTATGTAGCCTCAGAGTCCTTAGCAGCCAAGTGGTTAAATACCATTATTAGGCATTTAATGTTAGAGCAAAAACGGCTGATTTTCGACAAAAGAGATAACACCCCCCCATTACGTCATGCTTCAGAAATGTGGAAAATGGTCCGTTTTCAAATGTTTTATTTTTGAACGTCAGTTCACATTTGTAGGTGGATCATCAGTGTTAGAGCTAAAATTAGCATGTTTAAAGTGATTTTCATGCTTCCAGGGGCTCGGGAAGTTAATTAAATACCATTTGGAGGCATTTAATGTTCGAGCAAAAACGGCTGATTTTCGACAAAAGAGATAACACCCCCCCATTACGTCATGCTTCAGAAATGTGGAAAATGGTCCGTTTTCAAATGTTTTATTTTTGAACGTCAGTTCACATTTGTAGGTGGATCATCAGTGTTAGAGCTAAAATTAGCATGTTTAAAGTGATTTTCATGCTTCCAGGGGCCCAAAACACAAGATTTATGGAATGGTTAAAAGTGCATGAAAATGGCCAATTTACTCACTCTGAGTTCTCAAAAAGGGTTTCTTCACCCCGGGAAGTTAATTAAATACCATTTGGAGGCATTTAATGTTAGAGCAAAAACGGCTGATTTTCGACAAAAGAGATAACACCCCCCCCATTACGTCATGCTTCAGAAATGTGGAAAATGGTCCGTTTTCAAATGTTTTATTTTTGAACGTCAGTTCACATTTGTAGGTGGATCATCAGTGTTAGAGCTAAAATTAGCATGTTTAAAGTGATTTTCATGCTTCCAGGGGCCCAAAACACAAGATTTATGGAATGGTTAAAAGTGCATGAAAATGGCCAATTTACTCACACTGAGTTCTCAAAAAGGGTTTCTTCACCCCGGGAAGTTAATTAAATACCATTTGGAGGCATTTAATGTTAGAGCAAAAACGGCTGATTTTCGACAAAAGAGATAACACCCCCCATTACGTCATGCTTCAGAAATGTGGAAAATGGTCCGTTTTCAAATGTTTTATTTTTGAACGTCAGTTCACATTTGTAGGTGGATCATCAGTGTTAGAGCTAAAATTAGCATGTTTAAAGTGATTTTCATGCTTCCAGGGGCTCGGGAAGTGAAATAAATACCATTTGGAGGCATTTAATGTTCGAGCAAAAAACGGCTGATTTTCGACAAAAGAGATAACACCCCCCATTACGTCATGCTTCAGAAATGTGGAAAATGGTCCGTTTTCAAATGTTTTATTTTTGGACGTCAGTTCACATTTGTAGGTGGATCATCAGTGTTAGAGCTAAAATTAGCATGTTTAAAGTGATTTTCATGCTTCCAGGGGCTCGGGAAGTGAAATAAATACCATTTGGAGGCATTTAATGTTCGAACAAGAACGGCTGATTTTCGACAAAAGAGATAACACCCCCCCCCATTACGTCATGCTTCAGAAATGTGGAAAATGGTCCGTTTTCAAATGTTTTATTTTTGAACGTCAGTTCACATTTGTAGGTGGATCATCAGTGTTAGAGCTAAAATTAGCATGTTTAAAGTGATTTTCATGCTTCCAGGGGCTCAGGAAGTTAAATAAATACCATTTGGAGGCATTTAATGTTCGAGCAAAAACGGCTGATTTTCGACAAAAGAGATAACACCCCCCATTACGTCATGCTTCAGAAATGTGGAAAATGGTCCGTTTTCAAATGTTTTATTTTTGAACGTCAGTTCACATTTGTAGGTGGATCATCAGTGTTAGAGCTAAAATTAGCATGTTTAAAGTGATTTTCATGCTTCCAGGGGCCCAAAACACAAGATTTATGGAATGGTGAAAAGTGCATGAAAATGGCCAATTTACTCACTCTGAGTTCTCAAAAAAGGTTTCTTCACCCCGGGAAGTTAATTAAATACCATTTGGAGGCATTTAATGTTAGAGCAAAAACGGCTGATTTTCGACAAAAGAGATAACACCCCCCCATTACGTCATGCTTCAGAAATGTGGAAAATGGTCCGTTTTCAAATGTTTTATTTTTGAACGTCAGTTCACATTTGTAGGTGGATCATCAGTGTTAGAGCTAAAATTAGCATGTTTAAAGTGATTTTCATGCTTCCAGGGGCTCGGGAAGTGAAATAAATACCATTTGGAGGCATTTAATGTTCGAGCAAAAACGGCTGATTTTCGACAAAAGAGATAACACCCCCCCATTACGTCATGCTTCAGAAATGTGGAAAATGGTCCGTTTTCAAATGTTTTATTTTTGAACGTCAGTTCACATTTGTAGGTGGATCATCAGTGTTAGAGCTAAAATTAGCATGTTTAAAGTGATTTTCATGCTTCCAGGGGCTCGGGAAGTAAAATAAATACCATTTGGAGGCATTTAATGTTCGAGCAAAAGCGGCTGATTTTCGACAAAAGAGATAACACCCCCCCATTACGTCATGCTTCAGAAATGTGGAAAATGGTCCGTTTTCAAATGTTTTATTTTTGAACATCAGTTCACATTTGTAGGTGGATCATCAGTGTTAGAGCTAAAATGTGCATGTTTAAAGTGATTTTCATGCTTCCAGGGGCTCGGGAAGTTAATTAAATACCATTTGGAGGCATTTAATGTTCGAGCAAAAACGGCTGATTTTCGACAAAAGAGATAACACCCCCCATTACGTCATGCTTCAGAAATGTGGAAAATGGTCCGTTTTCAAATGTTTTATTTTTGAACGTCAGTTCACATTTGTAGGTGGATCATCAGTGTTAGAGCTAAAATTAGCATGTTTAAAGTGATTTTCATGCTTCTTGGGGCCCAAAACACAAGATTTATGGAATGGTTAAAAGTGCATGAAAATGGCCAATTTACTCACTCTGAGTTCTCAAAAAGGGTTTCTTCACCCCGGGAAGTTAATTAAATACCATTTGGAGGCATTTAATGTTCGAGCAAAAACGGCTGATTTTCGACAAAAGAGATAACACCCCCCCATTACGTCATGCTTCAGAAATGTGGAAAATGGTCCGTTTTCAAATGTTTTATTTTTGAACGTCAGTTCACATTTGTAGGTGGATCATCAGTGTTAGAGCTAAAATTAGCATGTTTGAAGTGATTTTCATGCTTCCAGGGGCTCGGGAAGTGAAATAAATACCATTTGGAGGCATTTAATGTTCGAGCAAAAACGGCTGATTTTCGACAAAAGAGATAACACCCCCCCATTACGTCATGCTTCAGAAATGTGGAAAATGGTCCGTTTTCAAATGTTTTATTTTTGAACGTCAGTTCACATTTGTAGGTGGATCATCAGTGTTAGAGCTAAAATTAGCATGTTTAAAGTGATTTTCATGCTTTCAGGGGCTCGGGAAGTGAAATAAATACCATTTGGAGGCATTTAATGTTCGAGCAAAAACGGCTGATTTTCGACAAAAGAGATAACACCCCCACATTACGTCATGCTTCAGAAATGTGGAAAATGGTCCGTTTTCAAATGTTTTATTTTTGAACGTCAGTTCACATTTGTAGGTGGATCATCAGTGTTAGAGCTAAAATTAGCATGTTTAAAGTGATTTTCATGCTTCCAGGGGCCCAAAACACAAGATTTATGGAATGGTTAAAAGTGCATGAAAATGGCCAATTTACTCACTCTGAGTTCTCAAAAAGGGTTTCTTCACCCCAGGAAGTTAATTAAATACCATTTGGAGGCATTTAATGTTAGAGCAAAAACGGCTGATTTTCGACAAAAGAGATAACACCCCCCCATTACGTCATGCTTCAGAAATGTGGAAAATGGTCCGTTTTCAAATGTTTTATTTTTGAACGTCAGTTCACATTTGTAGGTGGATCATCAGTGTTAGAGCTAAAATTAGCATGTTTAAAGTGATTTTCATGCTTCCAGGGGCCCAAAACACAAGATTTATGGAACGGATAAAAGTGCATGAAAATGGCCAATTTACTCACTCTGAGTTCTCAAAAGGGTTTCTTCACCCCGGGAAGTTAATTAAATACCATTTGGAGGCATTTAATGTTCGAGCAAAAACGGCTGATTTTCGACAAAAGAGATAACACCCCCCCATTACGTCATGCTTCAGAAATGTGGAAAATGGTCCGTTTTCAAATGTTTTATTTTTGAACGTCAGTTCACATTTGTAGGTGGATCATCAGTGTTAGAGCTAAAATTAGCATGTTTAAAGTGATTTTCATGCTTCCAGGGGCCCAAAACACAAGATTTATGGAATGGTTGAAAGTGCATGAAAATGGCCAATTTACTCACTCTGAGTTCTCAAAAAGGGTTTCTTCACCCCGGGAAGTTAATTAAATACCATTTGGAGGCATTTAATGTTAGAGCAAAAACGGCTGATTTTCGACAAAAGAGATAACACCCCCCCATTACGTCATGCTTCAGAAATGTGGAAAATGGTCCGTTTTCAAATGTTTTATTTTTGAACGTCAGTTCACATTTGTAGGTGGATCATCAGTGTTAGAGCTAAAATTAGCATGTTTAAAGTGATTTTCATGCTTCCAGGGGCTCGGGAAGTGAAATAAATACCATTTGGAGGCATTTAATGTTCGAGCAAAAACGGCTGATTTTCCACAAAAGAGATAACACCCCCCCATTACGTCATGCTTCAGAAATGTGGAAAATGGTCCGTTTTCAAATGTTTTATTTTTGAACGTCAGTTCACATTTGTAGGTGGATCATCAGTGTTAGAGCTAAAATTAGCATGTTTAAAGTGATTTTCATGCTTCCAGGGGCTCGGGAAGTGAAATAAATACCATTTGGAGGCATTTAATGTTCGAGCAAAAACGGCTGATTTTCGACAAAAGAGATAACACCCCCCCATTACGTCATGCTTCAGAAATGTGGAAAATGGTCCGTTTTCAAATGTTTTATTTTTGGACGTCAGTTCACATTTGTAGGTGGATCATCAGTGTTAGAGCTAAAATTAGCATGTTTAAAGTGATTTTCATGCTTCCAGGGGCTCGGGAAGTGAAATAAATACCATTTGGAGGCATTTAATGTTCGAGCAAGAACGGCTGATTTTCGACAAAAGAGATAACACCCCCCCCCATTACGTCATGCTTCAGAAATGTGGAAAATGGTCCGTTTTCAAATGTTTTATTTTTGAACGTCAGTTCACATTTGTAGGTGGATCATCAGTGTTAGAGCTAAAATTAGCATGTTTAAAGTGATTTTCATGCTTCCAGGGGCTCAGGAAGTTAAATAAATACCATTTGGAGGCATTTAATGTTCGAGCAAAAACGGCTGATTTTCGACAAAAGAGATAACACCCCCCATTACGTCATGCTTCAGAAATGTGGAAAATGGTCCGTTTTCAAATGTTTTATTTTTGAACGTCAGTTCACATTTGTAGGTGGATCATCAGTGTTAGAGCTAAAATTAGCATGTTTAAAGTGATTTTCATGCTTCCAGGGGCCCAAAACACAAGATTTATGGAATGGTTAAAAGTGCATGAAAATGGCCAATTTACTCACTCTGAGTTCTCAAAAAAGGTTTCTTCACCCCGGGAAGTTAATTAAATACCATTTGGAGGCATTTAATGTTAGAGCAAAAACGGCTGATTTTCGACAAAAGAGATAACACCCCCCCATTACGTCATGCTTCAGAAATGTGGAAAATGGTCCGTTTTCAAATGTTTTATTTTTGAACGTCAGTTCACATTTGTAGGTGGATCATCAGTGTTAGAGCTAAAATTAGCATGATTAAAGTGATTTTCATGCTTCCAGGGGCTCGGGAAGTGAAATAAATACCATTTGGAGGCATTTAATGTTCGAGCAAAAACGGCTGATTTTCGACAAAAGAGATAACACCCCCCCATTACGTCATGCTTCAGAAATGTGGAAAATGGTCCGTTTTCAAATGTTTTATTTTTGAACGTCAGTTCACATTTGTAGGTGGATCATCAGTGTTAGAGCTAAAATTAGCATGTTTAAAGTGATTTTCATGCTTCCAGGGGCTCGGGAAGTAAAATAAATACCATTTGGAGGCATTTAATGTTCGAGCAAAAGCGGCTGATTTTCGACAAAAGAGATAACACCCCCCCATTACGTCATGCTTCAGAAATGTGGAAAATGGTCCGTTTTCAAATGTTTTATTTTTGAACATCAGTTCACATTTGTAGGTGGATCATCAGTGTTAGAGCTAAAATGTGCATGTTTAAAGTGATTTTCATGCTTCCAGGGGCTCGGGAAGTTAATTAAATACCATTTGGAGGCATTTAATGTTCGAGCAAAAACGGCTGATTTTCGACAAAAGAGATAACACCCCCCATTACGTCATGCTTCAGAAATGTGGAAAATGGTCCGTTTTCAAATGTTTTATTTTTGAACGTCAGTTCACATTTGTAGGTGGATCATCAGTGTTAGAGCTAAAATTAGCATGTTTAAAGTGATTTTCATGCTTCTTGGGGCCCAAAACACAAGATTTATGGAATGGTTAAAAGTGCATGAAAATGGCCAATTTACTCACTCTGAGTTCTCAAAAAGGGTTTCTTCACCCCGGGAAGTTAATTAAATACCATTTGGAGGCATTTAATGTTCGAGCAAAAACGGCTGATTTTCGACAAAAGAGATAACACCCCCCCATTACGTCATGCTTCAGAAATGTGGAAAATGGTCCGTTTTCAAATGTTTTATTTTTGAACGTCAGTTCACATTTGTAGGTGGATCATCAGTGTTAGAGCTAAAATTAGCATGTTTGAAGTGATTTTCATGCTTCCAGGGGCTCGGGAAGTGAAATAAATACCATTTGGAGGCATTTAATGTTCGAGCAAAAACGGCTGATTTTCGACAAAAGAGATAACACCCCCCCCATTACGTCATGCTTCAGAAATGTGGAAAATGGTCCGTTTTCAAATGTTTTATTTTTGAACGTCAGTTCACATTTGTAGGTGGATCATCAGTGTTAGAGCTAAAATTAGCATGTTTAAAGTGATTTTCATGCTTCCAGGGGCTCGGGAAGTGAAATAAATACCATTTGGAGGCATTTAATGTTCGAGCAAAAACGGCTGATTTTCGACAAAAGAGATAACACCCCCCCATTACGTCATGCTTCAGAAATGTGGAAAATGGTCCGTTTTCAAATGTTTTATTTTTGAACGTCAGTTCACATTTGTAGGTGGATCATCAGTGTTAGAGCTAAAATTAGCATGTTTAAAGTGATTTTCATGCTTCCAGGGGCCCAAAACACAAGATTTATGGAATGGTTAAAAGTGCATGAAAATGGCCAATTTACTCACTCTGAGTTCTCAAAAAGGGTTTCTTCACCCCAGGAAGTTAATTAAATACCATTTGGAGGCATTTAATGTTAGAGCAAAAACGGCTGATTTTCGACAAAAGAGATAACACCCCCCCCATTACGTCATGCTTCAGAAATGTGGAAAATGGTCCGTTTTCAAATGTTTTATTTTTGAACGTCAGTTCACATTTGTAGGTGGATCATCAGTGTTAGAGCTAAAATTAGCATGTTTAAAGTGATTTTCATGCTTCCAGGGGCCCAAAACACAAGATTTATGGAACGGTTAAAAGTGCATGAAAATGGCCAATTTACTCACTCTGAGTTCTCAAAAGGGTTTCTTCACCCCGGGAAGTTAATTAAATACCATTTGGAGGCATTTAATGTTCGAGCAAAAACGGCTGATTTTCGACAAAAGAGATAACACCCCCCATTACGTCATGCTTCAGAAATGTGGAAAATGGTCCGTTTTCAAATGTTTTATTTTTGAACGTCAGTTCACATTTGTAGGTGGATCATCAGTGTTAGAGCTAAAATTAGCATGTTTAAAGTGATTTTCATGCTTCTTGGGGCCCAAAACACAAGATTTATGGAATGGTTAAAAGTGCATGAAGTGCATGAAAATGGCCAATTTACTCACTCTGAGTTCTCAAAAAAGGGTTTCTTCACCCGGGAAGTTAATTAAATACCATTTGGAGGCATTTAATGTTCGAGCAAAAACGGCTGATTTTCGACAAAAGAGATAACACCCCCCCATTACGTCATGCTTCAGAAATGTGGAAAATGGTCCGTTTTCAAATGTTTTATTTTTGAACGTCAGTTCACATTTGTAGGTGGATCATCAGTGTTAGAGCTAAAATTAGCATGTTTGAAGTGATTTTCATGCTTCCAGGGGCTCGGGAAGTGAATAAATACCATTTGGAGGCATTTAATGTTCGAGCAAAAACGGCTGATTTTCGACAAAAGAGATAACACCCCCCCATTACGTCATGCTTCAGAAATGTGGAAAATGGTCCGTTTTCAAATGTTTTATTTTTGAACGTCAGTTCACATTTGTAGGTGGATCATCAGTGTTAGAGCTAAAATTAGCATGTTTAAAGTGATTTTCATGCTTCCAGGGGCTCGGGAAGTGAAATAAATACCATTTGGAGGCATTTAATGTTCGAGCAAAAACGGCTGATTTTCGACAAAAGAGATAACACCCCCCCATTACGTCATGCTTCAGAAATGTGGAAAATGTCCGTTTTCAAATGTTTTATTTTTGAACGTCAGTTCACATTTGTAGGTGGATCATCAGTGTTAGAGCTAAAATTAGCATGTTTAAAGTGATTTTCATGCTTCCAGGGCCCAAAACACAAGATTTATGGAATGGTTAAAAGTGCATGAAAATGGCCAATTTACTCACTCTGAGTTCTCAAAAAAGGGTTTCTTCACCCCAGGAAGTTAATTAAATACCATTGGAGGCATTTAATGTTAGAGCAAAAACGGCTGATTTTCGACAAAAGAGATAACACCCCCCCCATTACGTCATGCTTCAGAAATGTGGAAAATGGTCCGTTTTCAAATGTTTTATTTTTGAACGTCAGTTCACATTTGTAGGTGGATCATCAGTGTTAGAGCTAAAATTAGCATGTTTAAAGTGATTTTCATGCTTCCAGGGGCCCAAAACACAAGATTTATGGAACGGTTAAAAGTGCATGAAAATGGCCAATTTACTCACTCTGAGTTCTCAAAAGGGTTTCTTCACCCCGGGAAGTTAATTAAAATACCATTTGGAGGCATTTAATGTTCGAGCAAAAACGGCTGATTTTCGACAAAAGAGATAACACCCCCCCATTACGTCATGCTTCAGAAATGTGGAAAATGGTCCGTTTTCAAATGTTTTATTTTTGAACGTCAGTTCACATTTGTAGGTGGATCATCAGTGTTAGAGCTAAAATTAGCATGTTTAAAGTGATTTTCATGCTTCCAGGGGCCCAAACACAAGATTTATGGAATGGTTAAAAGTGCATGAAAATGGCCAATTTACTCACTCTGAGTTCTCAAAAAGGGTTTCTTCACCCCAGGAAGTTAATTAAATACCATTTGGAGGCATTTAATGTTAGAGCAAAAACGGCTGATTTTCGACAAAAGAGATAACACCCCCCCCATTACGTCATGCTTCAGAAAAGTGGAAAATGGTCCGTTTTCAAATGTTTTATTTTGAACGTCAGTTCACATTTGTAGGTGGATCATCAGTGTTAGAGCTAAAATTAGCATGTTTAAAGTGATTTTCATGCTTCCAGGGGCCCAAAACACATGATTTATGGAACGGTTAAAAGTGCATGAAAATGGCCAATTTACTCACTCTGAGTTCTCAAAAGGGTTTCTTCACCCCGGGAAGTTAATTAAATACCATTTGGAGGCATTTAATGTTCGAGCAAAAACGGCTGATTTCACAAAAGAGATAACACCCCCCATTACGTCATGCTTCAGAAATGTGGAAAATGGTCCGTTTTCAAATGTTTTATTTTTGAACGTCAGTTCACATTTGTAGGTGGATCATCAGTGTTAGAGCTAAAATTAGCATGTTTAAAGTGATTTTCATGCTTCTTGGGGCCCAAAACACAAGATTTATGGAATGGTTAAAAGTGCATGAAATGGCCAATTTACTCACTCTGAGTTCTCAAAAAGGGTTTCTTCACCCCGGGAAGTTAATTAAATACCATTTGGAGGCATTTAATGTTCGAGCAAAAACGGCTGATTTTCGACAAAAGAGATAACACCCCCCCATTACGTCATGCTTCAGAAATGTGGAAAATGGTCCGTTTTCAAATGTTTTAGTTTTGAACGTCAGTTCACATTTGTAGGTGGATCATCAGTGTTAGAGCTAAAATTAGCATGTTTGAAGTGATTTCATGCTTCCAGGGCTCGGGAAGTGAAATAAATACCATTTGGAGGCATTTAATGTTCGAGCAAAAACGGCTGATTTTCGACAAAAGAGATAAAACCCCCCCCATTACGTCATGCTTCAGAAATGTGGAAAATGGTCCGTTTTCAAATGTTTATTTTTGAACGTCAGTTCACATTTGTAGGTGGATCATCAGTGTTAGAGCTAAAATTAGCATGTTAAAGTGATTTTCATGCTTCCAGGGGCTCGGGAAGTGAAATAAATACCATTTGGAGGCATTTAATGTTCGAGCAAAAACGGCTGATTTTCGACAAAAGAGATAACACCCCCCATTACGTCATGCTTCAGAAATGTGGAAAATGGTCCGTTTTCAAATGTTTTATTTTTGAACGTCAGTTCACATTTGTAGGTGGATCATCAGTGTTAGAGCTAAAATTAGCATGTTTAAAGTGATTTTCATGCTTCCAGGGGCCCAAAACACAAGATTTATGGAATGGTTAAAAGTGCATGAAAATGGCCAATTTACTCACTCTGAGTTCTCAAAAAGGGTTTCTTTCACCCCAGGAAGTTAATTAAATACCATTTGGAGGCATTTAATGTTAGAGCAAAAACGGCTGATTTTCGACAAAAGAGATAACACCCCCCCCATTACGTCATGCTTCAGAAATGTGGAAAATGGTCCGTTTTCAAATGTTTATTTTTGAACGTCAGTTCACATTTGTAGGTGGATCATCAGTGTTAGAGCTAAAATTAGCATGTTTAAAGTGATTTTCATGCTTCCAGGGGCCCAAAACACAAGATTTATGGAACGGTTAAAAGTGCATGAAAATGGCCAATTTACTCACTCTGAGTTCTCAAAAGGGTTTCTTCACCCCGGGAAGTAATTAAATACCATTTGGAGGCATTTAATGTTCGAGCAAAAACGGCTGATTTTCTGACAAAAGAGATAACACCCCCCCATTACGTCATGCTTCAGAAATGTGGAAAAATGGTCCGTTTTCAAATGTTTTATTTTTGAACGTCAGTTCACATTTGTAGGTGGATCATCAGTGTTAGAGCTAAAATTAGCATGTTTAAAGTGATTTTCATGCTTCCAGGGGCCCAAAACACAAGATTTATGGAATGGTTGAAAGTGCATGAAAATGGCCAATTTACTCACTCTGAGTTCTCAAAAAGGGTTTCTTCACCCCGGGAAGTTAATTAAATACCATTTGGAGGCATTTAATGTTAGAGCAAAAACGGCTGATTTTCGACAAAAGAGATAACACCCCCCCATTACGTCATGCTTCAGAAATGTGGAAAATGGTCCGTTTTCAAATGTTTTATTTTTGAACGTCAGTTCACATTTGTAGGTGGATCATCAGTGTTAGAGCTAAAATTAGCATGTTTAAAGTGATTTTCATGCTTCCAGGGGCTCGGGAAGTGAAATAAATACCATTTGGAGGCATTTAATGTTCGAGCAAAAACGGCTGATTTTCCACAAAAGAGATAACACCCCCCCATTACGTCATGCTTCAGAAATGTGGAAAATGGTCCGTTTTCAAATGTTTTATTTTTGAACGTCAGTTCACATTTGTAGGTGGATCATCAGTGTTAGAGCTAAAATTAGCATGTTTAAAGTGATTTTCATGCTTCCAGGGGCTCTGGAAGTTAATTAAATACCATTTGGAGGCATTTAATGTTCGAGCAAAAACGGCTGATTTTCCACAAAAGAGATAACACCCCCCCCATTACGTCATGCTTCAGAAATGTGGAAAATGGTCCGTTTTCAAATGTTTTATTTTTGAACGTCAGTTCACATTTGTAGGTGGATCATCAGTGTTAGAGCTAAAATTAGCATGTTTAAAGTGATTTTCATGCTTTCAGGGGCCCAAAACACAAGATTTATGGAATGGTTAAAAGTGCATGAAAATGGCCAATTTACTCACTCTGAGTTCTCAAAAAAGGGTTTCTTCACCCCGGGAAGTTAATTAAATACCATTTGGAGGCATTTAATGTTCGAGCAAAAACGGCTGATTTTCGACAAAAGAGATAACACCCCCCCATTACGTCATGCTTCAGAAATGTGGAAAATGGTCCGTTTTCAAATGTTTTATTTTTGAACGTCAGTTCACATTTGTAGGTGGATCATCAGTGTTAGAGCTAAAATTAGCATGTTTAAAGTGATTTTCATGCTTCCAGGGGCTCGGGAAGTTAATTAAATACCATTTGGAGGCATTTAATGTTCGAGCAAAAACGGCTGATTTTCGACAAAAGAGATAACACCCCCCCATTACGTCATGCTTCAGATATGTGGAAAATGGTCCGTTTTCAAATGTTTTATTTTTGAACGTCAGTTCACATTTGTAGGTGGATCATCAGTGTTAGAGCTAAAATTAGCATGTTTAAAGTGATTTTCATGCTTCCAGGGGACCAAAACACAAGATTTATGGAATGGTTAAAAGTGCATGAAAATGGCCAATTTACTCACTCTGAGTTCTCAAAAAGGGTTTCTTCACCCCGGGAAGTTAATTAAATACCATTTGGAGGATTTTAATGTTCGAGCAAAAACGGCTGATTTTCGACAAAAGAGATAACACCCCCCCCCCATTACGTCATGCTTCAGAAATGTGGAAAATGGTCCATTTTCAAATGTTTTATTTTTGAACGTCAGTTCACATTTGTAGGTGGATCATCAGTGTTAGAGCTAAAATTAGCATGTTTAAAGTGATTTTCATGCTTCCAGGGGCTCGGGAAGTGAAATAAATACCATTTGGAGGCATTTAATGTTCGAGCAAAAACGGCTGATTTTCGACAAAAGAGATAACACCCCCCCATTACGTCATGCTTCAGAAATGTGGAAAATGGTCCGTTTTCAAATGTTTTATTTTTGAACGTCAGTTCACATTTGTAGGTGGATCATCAGTGTTAGAGCTAAAATTAGCATGTTTTAAGTGATTTTCATGCTTCCAGGGGCCCAAAACACAAGATTTATGGAATGGTTAAAAGTGCATGAAAATGGCCAATTTACTCACTCTGAGTTCTCAAAAAGGGTTTCTTCACCCCAGGAAGTTAATTAAATACCATTTGGAGGCATTTAATGTTAGAGCAAAAACGGCTGATTTTCGACAAAAGAGATAACACCCCCCCATTACGTCATGCTTCAGAAATGTGGAAAATGGTCCGTTTTCAAATGTTTTATTTTTGAACGTCAGTTCACATTTGTAGGTGGATCATCAGTGTTAGAGCTAAAATTAGCATGTTTAAAGTGATTTTCATGCTTCCAGGGGCCCAAAACACAAGATTTATGGAATGGTTAAAAGTGCATGAAAATGGCCAATTTACTCACTCTGAGTTCTCAAAAAGGGTTTCTTCACCCCAGGAAGTTAATTAAATACCATTTGGAGGCATTTAATGTTAGAGCAAAAACGGCTGATTTTCGACAAAAGAGATAACACCCCCCCATTACGTCATGCTTCAGAAATGTGGAAAATGGTCCGTTTTCAAATGTTTTATTTTTGAACGTCAGTTCACATTTGTAGGTGGATCATCAGTGTTAGAGCTAAAATTAGCATGTTTAAAGTGATTTTCATGCTTCCAGGGGCCCAAAACACAAGATTTATGGAATGGTTGAAAGTGCATGAAAATGGCCAATTTACTCACTCTGAGTTCTCAAAAAGGGTTTCTTCACCCCGGGAAGTTAATTAAATACCATTTGGAGGCATTTAATGTTAGAGCAAAAACGGCTGATTTTCGACAAAAGAGATAACACCCCCCCATTACGTCATGCTTCAGAAATGTGGAAAATGGTCCGTTTTCAAATGTTTTATTTTTGAACGTCAGTTCACATTTGTAGGTGGATCATCAGTGTTAGAGCTAAAATGTGCATGTTTAAAGTGATTTTCATGCTTCCAGGGGCTCGGGAAGTTAATTAAATACCATTTGGAGGCATTTAATGTTCGAGCAAAAACGGCTGATTTTCGACAAAAGAGATAACACCCCCCATTACGTCATGCTTCAGAAATGTGGAAAATGGTCCGTTTTCAAATGTTTTATTTTTGAACGTCAGTTCACATTTGTAGGTGGATCATCAGTGTTAGAGCTAAAATTAGCATGTTTAAAGTGATTTTCATGCTTCTTGGGGCCCAAAACACAAGATTTATGGAATGGTTAAAAGTGCATGAAAATGGCCAATTTACTCACTCTGAGTTCTCAAAAAGGGTTTCTTCACCCCGGGAAGTTAATTAAATACCATTTGGAGGCATTTAATGTTCGAGCAAAAACGGCTGATTTTCGACAAAAGAGATAACACCCCCCCATTACGTCATGCTTCAGAAATGTGGAAAATGGTCCGTTTTCAAATGTTTTATTTTTGAACGTCAGTTCACATTTGTAGGTGGATCATCAGTGTTAGAGCTAAAATTAGCATGTTTGAAGTGATTTTCATGCTTCCAGGGGCTCGGGAAGTGAAATAAATACCATTTGGAGGCATTTAATGTTCGAGCAAAAACGGCTGATTTTCGACAAAAGAGATAACACCCCCCCATTACGTCATGCTTCAGAAATGTGGAAAATGGTCCGTTTTCAAATGTTTTATTTTTGAACGTCAGTTCACATTTGTAGGTGGATCATCAGTGTTAGAGCTAAAATTAGCATGTTTAAAGTGATTTTCATGCTTTCAGGGGCTCGGGAAGTGAAATAAATACCATTTGGAGGCATTTAATGTTCGAGCAAAAACGGCTGATTTTCGACAAAAGAGATAACACCCCCACATTACGTCATGCTTCAGAAATGTGGAAAATGGTCCGTTTTCAAATGTTTTATTTTTGAACGTCAGTTCACATTTGTAGGTGGATCATCAGTGTTAGAGCTAAAATTAGCATGTTTAAAGTGATTTTCATGCTTCCAGGGGCCCAAAACACAAGATTTATGGAATGGTTAAAAGTGCATGAAAATGGCCAATTTACTCACTCTGAGTTCTCAAAAAGGGTTTCTTCACCCCAGGAAGTTAATTAAATACCATTTGGAGGCATTTAATGTTAGAGCAAAAACGGCTGATTTTCGACAAAAGAGATAACACCCCCCCATTACGTCATGCTTCAGAAATGTGGAAAATGGTCCGTTTTCAAATGTTTTATTTTTGAACGTCAGTTCACATTTGTAGGTGGATCATCAGTGTTAGAGCTAAAATTAGCATGTTTAAAGTGATTTTCATGCTTCCAGGGGCCCAAAACACAAGATTTATGGAACGGATAAAAGTGCATGAAAATGGCCAATTTACTCACTCTGAGTTCTCAAAAGGGTTTCTTCACCCCGGGAAGTTAATTAAATACCATTTGGAGGCATTTAATGTTCGAGCAAAAACGGCTGATTTTCGACAAAAGAGATAACACCCCCCCATTACGTCATGCTTCAGAAATGTGGAAAATGGTCCGTTTTCAAATGTTTTATTTTTGAACGTCAGTTCACATTTGTAGGTGGATCATCAGTGTTAGAGCTAAAATTAGCATGTTTAAAGTGATTTTCATGCTTCCAGGGGCCCAAAACACAAGATTTATGGAATGGTTGAAAGTGCATGAAAATGGCCAATTTACTCACTCTGAGTTCTCAAAAAGGGTTTCTTCACCCCGGGAAGTTAATTAAATACCATTTGGAGGCATTTAATGTTAGAGCAAAAACGGCTGATTTTCGACAAAAGAGATAACACCCCCCCATTACGTCATGCTTCAGAAATGTGGAAAATGGTCCGTTTTCAAATGTTTTATTTTTGAACGTCAGTTCACATTTGTAGGTGGATCATCAGTGTTAGAGCTAAAATTAGCATGTTTAAAGTGATTTTCATGCTTCCAGGGGCTCGGGAAGTGAAATAAATACCATTTGGAGGCATTTAATGTTCGAGCAAAAACGGCTGATTTTCCACAAAAGAGATAACACCCCCCCATTACGTCATGCTTCAGAAATGTGGAAAATGGTCCGTTTTCAAATGTTTTATTTTTGAACGTCAGTTCACATTTGTAGGTGGATCATCAGTGTTAGAGCTAAAATTAGCATGTTTAAAGTGATTTTCATGCTTCCAGGTGCTCGGGAAGTGAAATAAATACCATTTGGAGGCATTTAATGTTCGAGCAAAAACGGCTGATTTTCGACAAAAGAGATAACACCCCCCCATTACGTCATGCTTCAGAAATGTGGAAAATGGTCCGTTTTCAAATGTTTTATTTTTGGACGTCAGTTCACATTTGTAGGTGGATCATCAGTGTTAGAGCTAAAATTAGCATGTTTAAAGTGATTTTCATGCTTCCAGGGGCTCGGGAAGTGAAATAAATACCATTTGGAGGCATTTAATGTTCGAGCAAGAACGGCTGATTTTCGACAAAAGAGATAACACCCCCCCCCATTACGTCATGCTTCAGAAATGTGGAAAATGGTCCGTTTTCAAATGTTTTATTTTTGAACGTCAGTTCACATTTGTAGGTGGATCATCAGTGTTAGAGCTAAAATTAGCATGTTTAAAGTGATTTTCATGCTTCCAGGGGCTCAGGAAGTTAAATAAATACCATTTGGAGGCATTTAATGTTCGAGCAAAAACGGCTGATTTTCGACAAAAGAGATAACACCCCCCATTACGTCATGCTTCAGAAATGTGGAAAATGGTCCGTTTTCAAATGTTTTATTTTTGAACGTCAGTTCACATTTGTAGGTGGATCATCAGTGTTAGAGCTAAAATTAGCATGTTTAAAGTGATTTTCATGCTTCCAGGGGCCCAAAACACAAGATTTATGGAATGGTTAAAAGTGCATGAAAATGGCCAATTTACTCACTCTGAGTTCTCAAAAAAGGTTTCTTCACCCCGGGAAGTTAATTAAATACCATTTGGAGGCATTTAATGTTAGAGCAAAAACGGCTGATTTTCGACAAAAGAGATAACACCCCCCCATTACGTCATGCTTCAGAAATGTGGAAAATGGTCCGTTTTCAAATGTTTTATTTTTGAACGTCAGTTCACATTTGTAGGTGGATCATCAGTGTTAGAGCTAAAATTAGCATGATTAAAGTGATTTTCATGCTTCCAGGGGCTCGGGAAGTGAAATAAATACCATTTGGAGGCATTTAATGTTCGAGCAAAAACGGCTGATTTTCGACAAAAGAGATAACACCCCCCCATTACGTCATGCTTCAGAAATGTGGAAAATGGTCCGTTTTCAAATGTTTTATTTTTGAACGTCAGTTCACATTTGTAGGTGGATCATCAGTGTTAGAGCTAAAATTAGCATGTTTAAAGTGATTTTCATGCTTCCAGGGGCTCGGGAAGTAAAATAAATACCATTTGGAGGCATTTAATGTTCGAGCAAAAGCGGCTGATTTTCGACAAAAGAGATAACACCCCCCCATTACGTCATGCTTCAGAAATGTGGAAAATGGTCCGTTTTCAAATGTTTTATTTTTGAACATCAGTTCACATTTGTAGGTGGATCATCAGTGTTAGAGCTAAAATGTGCATGTTTAAAGTGATTTTCATGCTTCCAGGGGCTCGGGAAGTTAATTAAATACCATTTGGAGGCATTTAATGTTCGAGCAAAAACGGCTGATTTTCGACAAAAGAGATAACACCCCCCATTACGTCATGCTTCAGAAATGTGGAAAATGGTCCGTTTTCAAATGTTTTATTTTTGAACGTCAGTTCACATTTGTAGGTGGATCATCAGTGTTAGAGCTAAAATTAGCATGTTTAAAGTGATTTTCATGCTTCTTGGGGCCCAAAACACAAGATTTATGGAATGGTTAAAAGTGCATGAAAATGGCCAATTTACTCACTCTGAGTTCTCAAAAAGGGTTTCTTCACCCCGGGAAGTTAATTAAATACCATTTGGAGGCATTTAATGTTCGAGCAAAAACGGCTGATTTTCGACAAAAGAGATAACACCCCCCCCATTACGTCATGCTTCAGAAATGTGGAAAATGGTCCGTTTTCAAATGTTTTATTTTTGAACGTCAGTTCACATTTGTAGGTGGATCATCAGTGTTAGAGCTAAAATTAGCATGTTTGAAGTGATTTTCATGCTTCCAGGGGCTCGGGAAGTGAAATAAATACCATTTGGAGGCATTTAATGTTCGAGCAAAAACGGCTGATTTTCGACAAAAGAGATAACACCCCCCCATTACGTCATGCTTCAGAAATGTGGAAAATGGTCCGTTTTCAAATGTTTTATTTTTGAACGTCAGTTCACATTTGTAGGTGGATCATCAGTGTTAGAGCTAAAATTAGCATGTTTAAAGTGATTTTCATGCTTCCAGGGGCTCGGGAAGTGAAATAAATACCATTTGGAGGCATTTAATGTTCGAGCAAAAACGGCTGATTTTCGACAAAAGAGATAACACCCCCCCATTACGTCATGCTTCAGAAATGTGGAAAATGGTCCGTTTTCAAATGTTTTATTTTTGAACGTCAGTTCACATTTGTAGGTGGATCATCAGTGTTAGAGCTAAAATTAGCATGTTTAAAGTGATTTTCATGCTTCCAGGGGCCCAAAACACAAGATTTATGGAATGGTTAAAAGTGCATGAAAATGGCCAATTTACTCACTCTGAGTTCTCAAAAAGGGTTTCTTCACCCCAGGAAGTTAATTAAATACCATTTGGAGGCATTTAATGTTAGAGCAAAAACGGCTGATTTTCGACAAAAGAGATAACACCCCCCCCATTACGTCATGCTTCAGAAATGTGGAAAATGGTCCGTTTTCAAATGTTTTATTTTTGAACGTCAGTTCACATTTGTAGGTGGATCATCAGTGTTAGAGCTAAAATTAGCATGTTTAAAGTGATTTTCATGCTTCCAGGGGCCCAAAACACAAGATTTATGGAACGGTTAAAAGTGCATGAAAATGGCCAATTTACTCACTCTGAGTTCTCAAAAGGGTTTCTTCACCCCGGGAAGTTAATTAAATACCATTTGGAGGCATTTAATGTTCGAGCAAAAACGGCTGATTTTCGACAAAAGAGATAACACCCCCCCATTACGTCATGCTTCAGAAATGTGGAAAATGGTCCGTTTTCAAATGTTTTATTTTTGAACGTCAGTTCACATTTGTAGGTGGATCATCAGTGTTAGAGCTAAAATTAGCATGTTTAAAGTGATTTTCATGCTTCCAGGGGCCCAAAACACAAGATTTATGGAATGGTTGAAAGTGCATGAAAATGGCCAATTTACTCACTCTGAGTTCTCAAAAAGGGTTTCTTCACCCCGGGAAGTTAATTAAATACCATTTGGAGGCATTTAATGTTAGAGCAAAAACGGCTGATTTTCGACAAAAGAGATAACACCCCCCCATTACGTCATGCTTCAGAAATGTGGAAAATGGTCCGTTTTCAAATGTTTTATTTTTGAACGTCAGTTCACATTTGTAGGTGGATCATCAGTGTTAGAGCTAAAATTAGCATGTTTAAAGTGATTTTCATGCTTCCAGGGGCTCGGGAAGTGAAATAAATACCATTTGGAGGCATTTAATGTTCGAGCAAAAACGGCTGATTTTCCACAAAAGAGATAACACCCCCCCATTACGTCATGCTTCAGAAATGTGGAAAATGGTCCGTTTTCAAATGTTTTATTTTTGAACGTCAGTTCACATTTGTAGGTGGATCATCAGTGTTAGAGCTAAAATTAGCATGTTTAAAGTGATTTTCATGCTTCCAGGGGCTCTGGAAGTTAATTAAATACCATTTGGAGGCATTTAATGTTCGAGCAAAAACGGCTGATTTTCCACAAAAGAGATAACACCCCCCCCATTACGTCATGCTTCAGAAATGTGGAAAATGGTCCGTTTTCAAATGTTTTATTTTTGAACGTCAGTTCACATTTGTAGGTGGATCATCAGTGTTAGAGCTAAAATTAGCATGTTTAAAGTGATTTTCATGCTTTCAGGGGCCCAAAACACAAGATTTATGGAATGGTTAAAAGTGCATGAAAATGGCCAATTTACTCACTCTGAGTTCTCAAAAAAGGGTTTCTTCACCCCGGGAAGTTAATTAAATACCATTTGGAGGCATTTAATGTTCGAGCAAAAACGGCTGATTTTCGACAAAAGAGATAACACCCCCCCATTACGTCATGCTTCAGAAATGTGGAAAATGGTCCGTTTTCAAATGTTTTATTTTTGAACGTCAGTTCACATTTGTAGGTGGATCATCAGTGTTAGAGCTAAAATTAGCATGTTTAAAGTGATTTTCATGCTTCCAGGGGCTCGGGAAGTTAATTAAATACCATTTGGAGGCATTTAATGTTCGAGCAAAAACGGCTGATTTTCGACAAAAGAGATAACACCCCCCCATTACGTCATGCTTCAGATATGTGGAAAATGGTCCGTTTTCAAATGTTTTATTTTTGAACGTCAGTTCACATTTGTAGGTGGATCATCAGTGTTAGAGCTAAAATTAGCATGTTTAAAGTGATTTTCATGCTTCCAGGGGACCAAAACACAAGATTTATGGAATGGTTAAAAGTGCATGAAAATGGCCAATTTACTCACTCTGAGTTCTCAAAAAGGGTTTCTTCACCCCGGGAAGTTAATTAAATACCATTTGGAGGATTTTAATGTTCGAGCAAAAACGGCTGATTTTCGACAAAAGAGATAACACCCCCCCCCATTACGTCATGCTTCAGAAATGTGGAAAATGGTCCATTTTCAAATGTTTTATTTTTGAACGTCAGTTCACATTTGTAGGTGGATCATCAGTGTTAGAGCTAAAATTAGCATGTTTAAAGTGATTTTCATGCTTCCAGGGGCTCGGGAAGTGAAATAAATACCATTTGGAGGCATTTAATGTTCGAGCAAAAACGGCTGATTTTCGACAAAAGAGATAACACCCCCCCATTACGTCATGCTTCAGAAATGTGGAAAATGGTCCGTTTTCAAATGTTTTATTTTTGAACGTCAGTTCACATTTGTAGGTGGATCATCAGTGTTAGAGCTAAAATTAGCATGTTTAAAGTGATTTTCATGCTTCCAGGGGCCCAAAACACAAGATTTATGGAATGGTTAAAAGTGCATGAAAATGGCCAATTTACTCACTCTGAGTTCTCAAAAAGGGTTTCTTCACCCCAGGAAGTTAATTAAATACTATTTGGAGGCATTTAATGTTAGAGCAAAAACGGCTGATTTTCGACAAAAGAGATAACACCCCCCCATTACGTCATGCTTCAGAAATGTGGAAAATGGTCCGTTTTCAAATGTTTTATTTTTGAACGTCAGTTCACATTTGTAGGTGGATCATCAGTGTTAGAGCTAAAATTAGCATGTTTAAAGTGATTTTCATGCTTCCAGGGGCCCAAAACACAAGATTTATGGAATGGTTAAAAGTGCATGAAAATGGCCAATTTACTCACTCTGAGTTCTCAAAAAGGGTTTCTTCACCCCAGGAAGTTAATTAAATACCATTTGGAGGCATTTAATGTTAGAGCAAAAACGGCTGATTTTCGACAAAAGAGATAACACCCCCCCATTACGTCATGCTTCAGAAATGTGGAAAATGGTCCGTTTTCAAATGTTTTATTTTTGAACGTCAGTTCACATTTGTAGGTGGATCATCAGTGTTAGAGCTAAAATTAGCATGTTTAAAGTGATTTTCATGCTTCCAGGGGCCCAAAACACAAGATTTATGGAATGGTTGAAAGTGCATGAAAATGGCCAATTTACTCACTCTGAGTTCTCAAAAAGGGTTTCTTCACCCCGGGAAGTTAATTAAATACCATTTGGAGGCATTTAATGTTAGAGCAAAAACGGCTGATTTTCGACAAAAGAGATAACACCCCCCCATTACGTCATGCTTCAGAAATGTGGAAAATGGTCCGTTTTCAAATGTTTTATTTTTGAACGTCAGTTCACATTTGTAGGTGGATCATCAGTGTTAGAGCTAAAATTAGCATGTTTAAAGTGATTTTCATGCTTCCAGGGGCTCGGGAAGTGAAATAAATACCATTTGGAGGCATTTAATGTTCGAGCAAAAACGGCTGATTTTCCACAAAAGAGATAACACCCCCCCATTACGTCATGCTTCAGAAATTTGGAAAATGGTCCGTTTTCAAATGTTTTATTTTTGAACGTCAGTTCACATTTGTAGGTGGATCATCAGTGTTAGAGCTAAAATTAGCATGTTTAAAGTGATTTTCATGCTTCCAGGGGCTCTGGAAGTTAATTAAATACCATTTGGAGGCATTTAATGTTCGAGCAAAAACGGCTGATTTTCCACAAAAGAGATAACACCCCCCCATTACGTCATGCTTCAGAAATGTGGAAAATGGTCCGTTTTCAAATGTTTTATTTTTGAACGTCAGTTCACATTTGTAGGTGGATCATCAGTGTTAGAGCTAAAATTAGCATGTTTAAAGTGATTTTCATGCTTCCAGGGGCCCAAAACACAAGATTTATGGAATGGTTAAAAGTGCATGAAAATGGCCAATTTACTCACTCTGAGTTCTCAAAAAGGGTTTCTTCACCCCAGGAAGTTAATTAAATACCATTTGGAGGCATTTAATGTTAGAGCAAAAACGGCTGATTTTCGACAAAAGAGATAACACCCCCCCATTACGTCATGCTTCAGAAATGTGGAAAATGGTCCGTTTTCAAATGTTTTATTTTTGAACGTCAGTTCACATTTGTAGGTGGATCATCAGTGTTAGAGCTAAAATTAGCATGTTTAAAGTGATTTTCATGCTTCCAGGGGCCCAAAACACAAGATTTATGGAATGGTTAAAAGTGCATGAAAATGGCCAATTTACTCACTCTGAGTTCTCAAAAAGGGTTTCTTCACCCCAGGAAGTTAATTAAATACCATTTGGAGGCATTTAATGTTAGAGCAAAAACGGCTGATTTTCGACAAAAGAGATAACACCCCCCCATTACGTCATGCTTCAGAAATGTGGAAAATGGTCCGTTTTCAAATGTTTTATTTTTGAACGTCAGTTCACATTTGTAGGTGGATCATCAGTGTTAGAGCTAAAATTAGCATGTTTAAAGTGATTTTCATGCTTCCAGGGGCCCAAAACACAAGATTTATGGAATGGTTGAAAGTGCATGAAAATGGCCAATTTACTCACTCTGAGTTCTCAAAAAGGGTTTCTTCACCCCGGGAAGTTAATTAAATACCATTTGGAGGCATTTAATGTTAGAGCAAAAACGGCTGATTTTCGACAAAAGAGATAACACCCCCCCATTACGTCATGCTTCAGAAATGTGGAAAATGGTCCGTTTTCAAATGTTTTATTTTTGAACGTCAGTTCACATTTGTAGGTGGATCATCAGTGTTAGAGCTAAAATTAGCATGTTTAAAGTGATTTTCATGCTTCCAGGGGCTCGGGAAGTGAAATAAATACCAGTTGGAGGCATTTAATGTTCGAGCAAAAACGGCTGATTTTCCACAAAAGAGATAACACCCCCCCATTACGTCATGCTTCAGAAATTTGGAAAATGGTCCGTTTTCAAATGTTTTATTTTTGAACGTCAGTTCACATTTGTAGGTGGATCATCAGTGTTAGAGCTAAAATTAGCATGTTTAAAGTGATTTTCATGCTTCCAGGGGCTCTGGAAGTTAATTAAATACCATTTGGAGGCATTTAATGTTCGAGCAAAAACGGCTGATTTTCCACAAAAGAGATAACACCCCCCCATTACGTCATGCTTCAGAAATGTGGAAAATGGTCCGTTTTCAAATGTTTTATTTTTGAACGTCAGTTCACATTTGTAGGTGGATCATCAGTGTTAGAGCTAAAATTAGCATGTTTAAAGTGATTTTCATGCTTCCAGGGGCCCAAAACACAAGATTTATGGAATGGTTAAAAGTGCATGAAAATGGCCAATTTACTCACTCTGAGTTCTCAAAAAGGGTTTCTTCACCCCGGGAAGTTAATTAAATACCATTTGGAGGCATTTAATGTTCGAGCAAAAACGGCTGATTTTCGACAAAAGAGATAACACGCCCCCATTACGTCATGCTTCAGAAATGTGGAAAATGGTCCGTTTTCAAATGTTTTATTTTTGAACGTCAGTTCACATTTGTAGGTGGATCATCAGTGTTAGAGCTAAAATTAGCATGTTTAAAGTGATTTTCATGCTTCCAGGGGCTCGGGAAGTTAATTAAATACCATTTGGAGGCATTTAATGTTCGAGCAAAAACGGCTGATTTTCCACAAAAGAGATAACACCCCCCCATTACGTCATGCTTCAGAAATGTGGAAAATGGTCCGTTTTCAAATGTTTTATTTTTGAACGTCAGTTCACATTTGTAGGTGGATCATCAGTGTTAGAGCTAAAATTAGCATGTTTAAAGTGATTTTCATGCTTCCAGGGGCTCGGGAAGTTAATTAAATACCATTTGGAGGCATTTAATGTTCGAGCAAAAACGGCTGATTTTCGACAAAAGAGATAACACCCCCCCCATTACGTCATGCTTCAGAAATGTGGAAAATGGTCCGTTTTCAAATGTTTTATTTTTGAACGTCAGTTCACATTTGTAGGTGGATCATCAGTGTTAGAGCTAAAATTAGCATGTTTAAAGTGATTTTCATGCTTCCAGGGGCCCAAAACACAAGATTTATGGAATGGTTAAAAGTGCATGAAAATGGCCAATTTTCTCACTCTGAGTTCTCAAAAAGGGTTTCTTCACCCCGGGAAGTTAATTAAATACCATTTGGAGGCATTTAATGTTCGAGCAAAAACGGCTGATTTTCCACAAAAGAGATAACACCCCCCCATTACGTCATGCTTCAGAAATGTGGAAAATGGTCCGTTTTCAAATGTTTTATTTTTGAACGTCAGTTCACATTTGTAGGTGGATCATCAGTGTTAGAGCTAAAATTAGCATGTTTAAAGTGATTTTCATGCTTCCAGGGGCTCGGGAAGTTAATTAAATACCATTTGGAGGCATTTAATGTTCGAGCAAAAACGGCTGATTTTCGACAAAAGAGATAACACCCCCCCATTACGTCATGCTTCAGAAATGTGGAAAATGGTCCGTTTTCAAATGTTTTATTTTTGAACGTCAGTTCACATTTGTAGGTGGATCATCAGTGTTAGAGCTAAAATTAGCATGTTTAAAGTGATTTTCATGCTTCCAGGGGCCTAAAACACAAGATTTATGGAATGGTTAAAAGTGCATGAAAATGGCCAATTTACTCACTCTGAGTTCTCAAAAAGGGTTTCTTCACCCCGGGAAGTTAATTAAATACCCTTTGGAGGCATTTAATGTTAGAGCAAAAACGGCAGATTTTCGACAAAAGAGATAACACCCCCCCATTACGTCATGCTTCAGAAATGTGGAAAATGGTCCGTTTTCAAATGTTTTATTTTTGAACGTCAGTTCACATTTGTAGGTGGATCATCAGTGTTAGAGCTAAAATTAGCATGTTTAAAGTGATTTTCATGCTTCCAGGGGCTCGGGAAGTTAATTAAATACCATTTGGAGGCATTTAATGTTCGAGCAAAAACGGCTGATTTTCGACAAAAGAGATAACACCCCCCCATTACGTCATGCTTCAGAAATGTGGAAAATAGTCCGTTTTCAAATGTTTTATTTTTGAACGTCAGTTCACATTTGTAGGTGGATCATCAGTGTTAGAGCTAAAATTAGCATGTTTAAAGTGATTTTCATGCTTCCAGGGGCCCAAAACACAAGATTTATGGAATGGTTAAAAGTGCATGAAAATGGCCAATTTACTCACTCTGAGTTCTCAAAAAGGGTTTCTTCACCCCGGGAAGTTAATTAAATACCATTTGGAGGCATTTAATGTTAGAGCAAAAACGGCTGATTTTCGACAAAAGAGATAACACCCCCCCATTACGTCATGCTTCAGATATGTGGAAAATGGTCCGTTTTCAAATGTTTTATTTTTGAACGTCAGTTCACATTTGTAGGTGGATCATCAGTGTTAGAGCTAAAATTAGCATGTTTAAAGTGATTTTCATGCTTCCAGGGGCCCAAAACACAAGATTTATGGAATGGTTAAAAGTGCATGAAAATGGCCAATTTACTCACTCTGAGTTCTCAAAAAGGGTTTCTTCACCCCGGGAAGTTAATTAAATACCATTTGGAGGCATTTAATGTTAGAGCAAAAACGGCTGATTTTCGACAAAAGAGATAACACCCCCCATTACGTCATGCTTCAGAAATGTGGAAAATGGTCCGTTTTCAAATGTTTTATTTTTGAACGTCAGTTCACATTTGTAGGTGGATCATCAGTGTTAGAGCTAAAATTAGCATGTTTAAAGTGATTTTCATGCTTCCAGGGGCTCGGGAAGTGAAATAAATACCATTTGGAGGCATTTAATGTTCGAGCAAAAACGGCTGATTTTCGACAAAAGAGATAACACCCCCCCATTACGTCATGCTTCAGAAATGTGGAAAATGGTCCGTTTTCAAATGTTTTATTTTTGAACGTCAGTTCACATTTGTAGGTGGATCATCAGTGTTAGAGCTAAAATTAGCATGTTTAAAGTGATTTTCATGCTTCCAGGGGCTCGGGAAGTGAAATAAATACCATTTGGAGGCATTTAATGTTCGAGCAAAAACGGCTGATTTTCGACAAAAGAGATAACACCCCCCCATTACGTCATGCTTCAGAAATGTGGAAAATGGTCCGTTTTCAAATGTTTTATTTTTGAACGTCAGTTCACATTTGTAGGTGGATCATCAGTGTTAGAGCTAAAATTAGCATGTTTAAAGTGATTTTCATGCTTCCAGGGGCCCAAAACACAAGATTTATGGAATGGTTAAAAGTGCATGAAAATGGCCAATTTACTCACTCTGAGTTCTCAAAAAGGGTTTCTTCACCCCAGGAAGTTAATTAAATACCATTTGGAGGCATTTAATGTTAGAGCAAAAACGGCTGATTTTCGACAAAAGAGATAACACCCCCCCATTACGTCATGCTTCAGAAATGTGGAAAATGGTCCGTTTTCAAATGTTTTATTTTTGAACGTCAGTTCACATTTGTAGGTGGATCATCAGTGTTAGAGCTAAAATTAGCATGTTTAAAGTGATTTTCATGCTTCCAGGGGCCCAAAACACAAGATTTATGGAATGGTTAAAAGTGCATGAAAATGGCCAATTTACTCACTCTGAGTTCTCAAAAGGGTTTCTTCACCCCGGGAAGTTAATTAAATACCATTTGGAGGCATTTAATGTTCGAGCAAAAACGGCTGATTTTCGACAAAAGAGATAACACCCCCCCATTACGTCATGCTTCAGAAATGTGGAAAATGGTCCGTTTTCAAATGTTTTATTTTTGAACGTCAGTTCACATTTGTAGGTGGATCATCAGTGTTAGAGCTAAAATTAGCATGTTTAAAGTGATTTTCATGCTTCCAGGGGCCCAAAACACAAGATTTATGGAATGGTTGAAAGTGCATGAAAATGGCCAATTTACTCACTCTGAGTTCTCAAAAAGGGTTTCTTCACCCCGGGAAGTTAATTAAATACCATTTGGAGGCATTTAATGTTAGAGCAAAAACGGCTGATTTTCGACAAAAGAGATAACACCCCCCCATTACGTCATGCTTCAGAAATGTGGAAAATGGTCCGTTTTCAAATGTTTTATTTTTGAACGTCAGTTCACATTTGTAGGTGGATCATCAGTGTTAGAGCTAAAATTAGCATGTTTAAAGTGATTTTCATGCTTCCAGGGGCTCGGGAAGTGAAATAAATACCATTTGGAGGCATTTAATGTTCGAGCAAAAACGGCTGATTTTCCACAAAAGAGATAACACCCCCCCATTACGTCATGCTTCAGAAATGTGGAAAATGGTCCGTTTTCAAATGTTTTATTTTTGAACGTCAGTTCACATTTGTAGGTGGATCATCAGTGTTAGAGCTAAAATTAGCATGTTTAAAGTGATTTTCATGCTTCCAGGGGCTCTGGAAGTTAATTAAATACCATTTGGAGGCATTTAATGTTCGAGCAAAAACGGCTGATTTTCCACAAAAGAGATAACACCCCCCCATTACGTCATGCTTCAGAAATGTGGAAAATGGTCCGTTTTCAAATGTTTTATTTTTGAACGTCAGTTCACATTTGTAGGTGGATCATCAGTGTTAGAGCTAAAATTAGCATGTTTAAAGTGATTTTCATGCTTCCAGGGGCCCAAAACACAAGATTTATGGAATGGTTAAAAGTGCATGAAAATGGCCAATTTACTCACTCTGAGTTCTCAAAAAGGGTTTCTTCACCCCGGGAAGTTAATTAAATACCATTTGGAGGCATTTAATGTTCGAGCAAAAACGGCTGATTTTCGACAAAAGAGATAACACCCCCCCATTACGTCATGCTTCAGAAATGTGGAAAATGGTCCGTTTTCAAATGTTTTATTTTTGAACGTCAGTTCACATTTGTAGGTGGATCATCAGTGTTAGAGCTAAAATTAGCATGTTTAAAGTGATTTTCATGCTTCCAGGGGCTCGGGAAGTTAATTAAATACCATTTGGAGGCATTTAATGTTCGAGCAAAAACGGCTGATTTTCCACAAAAGAGATAACACCCCCCCATTACGTCATGCTTCAGAAATGTGGAAAATGGTCCGTTTTCAAATGTTTTATTTTTGAACGTCAGTTCACATTTGTAGGTGGATCATCAGTGTTAGAGCTAAAATTAGCATGTTTAAAGTGATTTTCATGCTTCCAGGGGCTCGGGAAGTTAATTAAATACCATTTGGAGGCATTTAATGTTCGAGCAAAAACGGCTGATTTTCGACAAAAGAGATAACACCCCCCCATTACGTCATGCTTCAGAAATGTGGAAAATGGTCCGTTTTCAAATGTTTTATTTTTGAACGTCAGTTCACATTTGTAGGTGGATCATCAGTGTTAGAGCTAAAATTAGCATGTTTAAAGTGATTTTCATGCTTCCAGGGGCCCAAAACACAAGATTTATGGAATGGTTAAAAGTGCATGAAAATGGCCAATTTTCTCACTCTGAGTTCTCAAAAAGGGTTTCTTCACCCCGGGAAGTTAATTAAATACCATTTGGAGGCATTTAATGTTCGAGCAAAAACGGCTGATTTTCCACAAAAGAGATAACACCCCCCCATTACGTCATGCTTCAGAAATGTGGAAAATGGTCCGTTTTCAAATGTTTTATTTTTGAACGTCAGTTCACATTTGTAGGTGGATCATCAGTGTTAGAGCTAAAATTAGCATGTTTAAAGTGATTTTCATGCTTCCAGGGGCTCGGGAAGTTAATTAAATACCATTTGGAGGCATTTAATGTTCGAGCAAAAACGGCTGATTTTCGACAAAAGAGATAACACCCCCCCATTACGTCATGCTTCAGAAATGTGGAAAATGGTCCGTTTTCAAATGTTTTATTTTTGAACGTCAGTTCACATTTGTAGGTGGATCATCAGTGTTAGAGCTAAAATTAGCATGTTTAAAGTGATTTTCATGCTTCCAGGGGCCTAAAACACAAGATTTATGGAATGGTTAAAAGTGCATGAAAATGGCCAATTTACTCACTCTGAGTTCTCAAAAAGGGTTTCTTCACCCCGGGAAGTTAATTAAATACCCTTTGGAGGCATTTAATGTTAGAGCAAAAACGGCAGATTTTCGACAAAAGAGATAACACCCCCCCATTACGTCATGCTTCAGAAATGTGGAAAATGGTCCGTTTTCAAATGTTTTATTTTTGAACGTCAGTTCACATTTGTAGGTGGATCATCAGTGTTAGAGCTAAAATTAGCATGTTTAAAGTGATTTTCATGCTTCCAGGGGCTCGGGAAGTTAATTAAATACCATTTGGAGGCATTTAATGTTCGAGCAAAAACGGCTGATTTTCGACAAAAGAGATAACACCCCCCCATTACGTCATGCTTCAGAAATGTGGAAAATAGTCCGTTTTCAAATGTTTTATTTTTGAACGTCAGTTCACATTTGTAGGTGGATCATCAGTGTTAGAGCTAAAATTAGCATGTTTAAAGTGATTTTCATGCTTCCAGGGGCCCAAAACACAAGATTTATGGAATGGTTAAAAGTGCATGAAAATGGCCAATTTACTCACTCTGAGTTCTCAAAAAGGGTTTCTTCACCCCGGGAAGTTAATTAAATACCATTTGGAGGCATTTAATGTTAGAGCAAAAACAGCTGATTTTCGACAAAAGAGATAACACCCCCCCATTACGTCATGCTTCAGATATGTGGAAAATGGTCCGTTTTCAAATGTTTTATTTTTGAACGTCAGTTCACATTTGTAGGTGGATCATCAGTGTTAGAGCTAAAATTAGCATGTTTAAAGTGATTTTCATGCTTCCAGGGGCCCAAAACACAAGATTTATGGAATGGTTAAAAGTGCATGAAAATGGCCAATTTACTCACTCTGAGTTCTCAAAAAGGGTTTCTTCACCCCGGGAAGTTAATTAAATACCATTTGGAGGCATTTAATGTTAGAGCAAAAACGGCTGATTTTCGACAAAAGAGATAACACCCCCCATTACGTCATGCTTCAGAAATGTGGAAAATGGTCCGTTTTCAAATGTTTTATTTTTGAACGTCAGTTCACATTTGTAGGTGGATCATCAGTGTTAGAGCTAAAATTAGCATGTTTAAAGTGATTTTCATGCTTCCAGGGGCTCGGGAAGTGAAATAAATACCATTTGGAGGCATTTAATGTTCGAGCAAAAACGGCTGATTTTCGACAAAAGAGATAACACCCCCCCATTACGTCATGCTTCAGAAATGTGGAAAATGGTCCGTTTTCAAATGTTTTATTTTTGAACGTCAGTTCACATTTGTAGGTGGATCATCAGTGTTAGAGCTAAAATTAGCATGTTTAAAGTGATTTTCATGCTTCCAGGGGCTCTGGAAGTAAAATAAATACCATTTGGAGGCATTTAATGTTCGAGCAAAAGCGGCTGATTTTCGACAAAAGAGATAACACCCCCCCATTACGTCATGCTTCAGAAATGTGGAAAATGGTCCGTTTTCAAATGTTTTATTTTTGAACATCAGTTCACATTTGTAGGTGGATCATCAGTGTTAGAGCTAAAATGTGCATGTTTAAAGTGATTTTCATGCTTCCAGGGGCTCGGGAAGTTAATTAAATACCATTTGGAGGCATTTAATGTTCGAGCAAAAACGGCTGATTTTCGACAAAAGAGATAACACCCCCCATTACGTCATGCTTCAGAAATGTGGAAAATGGTCCGTTTTCAAATGTTTTATTTTTGAACGTCAGTTCACATTTGTAGGTGGATCATCAGTGTTAGAGCTAAAATTAGCATGTTTAAAGTGATTTTCATGCTTCTTGGGGCCCAAAACACAAGATTTATGGAATTGTTAAAAGTGCATGAAAATGGCCAATTTACTCACTCTGAGTTCTCAAAAAGGGTTTCTTCACCCCGGGAAGTTAATTAAATACCATTAGGAGGCATTTAATGTTCGAGCAAAAACGGCTGATTTTCGACAAAAGAGATAACACCCCCCCATTACGTCATGCTTCAGAAATGTGGAAAATGGTCCGTTTTCAAATGTTTTATTTTTGAACGTCAGTTCACATTTGTAGGTGGATCATCAGTGTTAGAGCTAAAATTAGCATGTTTGAAGTGATTTTCATGCTTCCAGGGGCTCGGGAAGTGAAATAAATACCATTTGGAGGCATTTAATGTTCGAGCAAAAACGGCTGATTTTCGACAAAAGAGATAACACCCCCCCATTACGTCATGCTTCAGAAATGTGGAAAATGGTCCGTTTTCAAATGTTTTATTTTTGAACGTCAGTTCACATTTGTAGGTGGATCATCAGTGTTAGAGCTAAAATTAGCATGTTTAAAGTGATTTTCATGCTTCCAGGGGCTCGGGAAGTGAAATAAATACCATTTGGAGGCATTTAATGTTCGAGCAAAAACGGCTGATTTTCGACAAAAGAGATAACACCCCCCCATTACGTCATGCTTCAGAAATGTGGAAAATGGTCCGTTTTCAAATGTTTTATTTTTGAACGTCAGTTCACATTTGTAGGTGGATCATCAGTGTTAGAGCTAAAATTAGCATGTTTAAAGTGATTTTCATGCTTCCAGGGGCCCAAAACACAAGATTTATGGAATGGTTAAAAGTGCATGAAAATGGCCAATTTACTCACTCTGAGTTCTCAAAAAGGGTTTCTTCACCCCAGGAAGTTAATTAAATACCATTTGGAGGCATTTAATGTTAGAGCAAAAACGGCTGATTTTCGACAAAAGAGATAACACCCCCCCATTACGTCATGCTTCAGAAATGTGGAAAATGGTCCGTTTTCAAATGTTTTATTTTTGAACGTCAGTTCACATTTGTAGGTGGATCATCAGTGTTAGAGCTAAAATTAGCATGTTTAAAGTGATTTTCATGCTTCCAGGGGCCCAAAACACAAGATTTATGGAACGGTTAAAAGTGCATGAAAATGGCCAATTTACTCACTCTGAGTTCTCAAAAGGGTTTCTTCACCCCGGGAAGTTAATTAAATACCATTTGGAGGCATTTAATGTTCGAGCAAAAACGGCTGATTTTCGACAAAAGAGATAACACCCCCCCATTACGTCATGCTTCAGAAATGTGGAAAATGGTCCGTTTTCAAATGTTTTATTTTTGAACGTCAGTTCACATTTGTAGGTGGATCATCAGTGTTAGAGCTAAAATTAGCATGTTTAAAGTGATTTTCATGCTTCCAGGGGCCCAAAACACAAGATTTATGGAATGGTTGAAAGTGCATGAAAATGGCCAATTTACTCACTCTGAGTTCTCAAAAAGGGTTTCTTCACCCCGGGAAGTTAATTAAATACCATTTGGAGGCATTTAATGTTAGAGCAAAAACGGCTGATTTTCGACAAAAGAGATAACACCCCCCCATTACGTCATGCTTCAGAAATGTGGAAAATGGTCCGTTTTCAAATGTTTTATTTTTGAACGTCAGTTCACATTTGTAGGTGGATCATCAGTGTTAGAGCTAAAATTAGCATGTTTAAGGTGATTTTCATGCTTCCAGGGGCTCGGGAAGTGAAATAAATACCATTTGGAGGCATTTAATGTTCGAGCAAAAACGGCTGATTTTCCACAAAAGAGATAACACCCCCCCATTACGTCATGCTTCAGAAATGTGGAAAATGGTCCGTTTTCAAATGTTTTATTTTTGAACGTCAGTTCACATTTGTAGGTGGATCATCAGTGTTAGAGCTAAAATTAGCATGTTTAAAGTGATTTTCATGCTTCCAGGGGCTCTGGAAGTTAATGAAATACCATTTGGAGGCATTTAATGTTCGAGCAAAAACGGCTGATTTTCCACAAAAGAGATAACACCCCCCCCATTACGTCATGCTTCAGAAATGTGGAAAATGGTCCGTTTTCAAATGTTTTATTTTTGAACGTCAGTTCACATTTGTAGGTGGATCATCAGTGTTAGAGCTAAAATTAGCATGTTTAAAGTGATTTTCATGCTTTCAGGGGCCCAAAACACAAGATTTATGGAATGGTTAAAAGTGCATGAAAATGGCCAATTTACTCACTCTGAGTTCTCAAAAAGGGTTTCTTCACCCCGGGAAGTTAATTAAATACCATTTGGAGGCATTTAATGTTCGAGCAAAAACGGCTGATTTTCGACAAAAGAGATAACACCCCCCCATTACGTCATGCTTCAGAAATGTGGAAAATGGTCCGTTTTCAAATGTTTTATTTTTGAACGTCAGTTCACATTTGTAGGTGGATCATCAGTGTTAGAGCTAAAATTAGCATGTTTAAAGTGATTTTCATGCTTCCAGGGGCTCGGGAAGTTAATTAAATACCATTTGGAGGCATTTAATGTTCGAGCAAAAACGGCTGATTTTCGACAAAAGAGATAACACCCCCCCATTACGTCATGCTTCAGATATGTGGAAAATGGTCCGTTTTCAAATGTTTTATTTTTGAACGTCAGTTCACATTTGTAGGTGGATCATCAGTGTTAGAGCTAAAATTAGCATGTTTAAAGTGATTTTCATGCTTCCAGGGGCTCGGGAAGTGAAATAAATACCATTTGGAGGCATTTAAGGTTCGAGCAAAAACGGCTGATTTTCGACAAAAGAGATAACACCCCCCCCATTACGTCATGCTTCAGAAATGTGGAAAATGGTCCGTTTTCAAATGTTTTATTTTTGAACGTCAGTTCACATTTGTAGGTGGATCATCAGTGTTAGAGCTAAAATTAGCATGTTTAAAGTGATTTTCATGCTTCCAGGGGCCCAAAACACAAGATTTATGGAATGGTTGAAAGTGCATGAAAATGGCCAATTTACTCACTCTGAGTTCTCAAAAAGGGTTTCTTCACCCCGGGAAGTTAATTAAATACCATTTGGAGGCATTTAATGTTAGAGCAAAAACGGCTGATTTTCGACAAAAGAGATAACACCCCCCCATTACGTCATGCTTCAGAAATGTGGAAAATGGTCCGTTTTCAAATGTTTTATTTTTGAACGTCAGTTCACATTTGTAGGTGGATCATCAGTGTTAGAGCTAAAATTAGCATGTTTAAAGTGATTTTCATGCTTCCAGGGGCTCGGGAAGTGAAATAAATACCATTTGGAGGCATTTAATGTTCGAGCAAAAACGGCTGATTTTCCACAAAAGAGATAACACCCCCCCATTACGTCATGCTTCAGAAATGTGGAAAATGGTCCGTTTTCAAATGTTTTATTTTTGAACGTCAGTTCACATTTGTAGGTGGATCATCAGTGTTAGAGCTAAAATTAGCATGTTTAAAGTGATTTTCATGCTTCCAGGGGCTCTGGAAGTTAATGAAATACCATTTGGAGGCATTTAATGTTCGAGCAAAAACGGCTGATTTTCCACAAAAGAGATAACACCCCCCCATTACGTCATGCTTCAGAAATGTGGAAAATGGTCCGTTTTCAAATGTTTTATTTTTGAACGTCAGTTCACATTTGTAGGTGGATCATCAGTGTTAGAGCTAAAATTAGCATGTTTAAAGTGATTTTCATGCTTTCAGGGGCCCAAAACACAAGATTTATGGAATGGTTAAAAGTGCATGAAAATGGCCAATTTACTCACTCTGAGTTCTCAAAAAGGGTTTCTTCACCCCGGGAAGTTAATTAAATACCATTTGGAGGCATTTAATGTTCGAGCAAAAACGGCTGATTTTCGACAAAAGAGATAACACCCCCCCATTACGTCATGCTTCAGAAATGTGGAAAATGGTCCGTTTTCAAATGTTTTATTTTTGAACGTCAGTTCACATTTGTAGGTGGATCATCAGTGTTAGAGCTAAAATTAGCATGTTTAAAGTGATTTTCATGCTTCCAGGGGCTCGGGAAGTTAATTAAATACCATTTGGAGGCATTTAATGTTCGAGCAAAAACGGCTGATTTTCGACAAAAGAGATAACACCCCCCCATTACGTCATGCTTCAGATATGTGGAAAATGGTCCGTTTTCAAATGTTTTATTTTTGAACGTCAGTTCACATTTGTAGGTGGATCATCAGTGTTAGAGCTAAAATTAGCATGTTTAAAGTGATTTTCATGCTTCCAGGGGACCAAAACACAAGATTTATGGAATGGTTAAAAGTGCATGAAAATGGCCAATTTACTCACTCTGAGTTCTCAAAAAGGGTTTCTTCACCCCGGGAAGTTAATTAAATACCATTTGGAGGATTTTAATGTTCGAGCAAAAACGGCTGATTTTCGACAAAAGAGATAACACCCCCCCCCATTACGTCATGCTTCAGAAATGTGGAAAATGGTCCATTTTCAAATGTTTTATTTTTGAACGTCAGTTCACATTTGTAGGTGGATCATCAGTGTTAGAGCTAAAATTAGCATGTTTAAAGTGATTTTCATGCTTCCAGGGGCTCGGGAAGTGAAATAAATACCATTTGGAGGCATTTAATGTTCGAGCAAAAACGGCTGATTTTCGACAAAAGAGATAACACCCCCCCATTACGTCATGCTTCAGAAATGTGGAAAATGGTCCGTTTTCAAATGTTTTATTTTTGAACGTCAGTTCACATTTGTAGGTGGATCATCAGTGTTAGAGCTAAAATTAGCATGTTTAAAGTGATTTTCATGCTTCCAGGGGCCCAAAACACAAGATTTATGGATTGGTTAAAAGTGCATGAAAATGGCCAATTTACTCACTCTGAGTTCTCAAAAAGGGTTTCTTCACCCCAGGAAGTTAATTAAATACCATTTGGAGGCATTTAATGTTAGAGCAAAAACGGCTGATTTTCGACAAAAGAGATAACACCCCCCCATTACGTCATGCTTCAGAAATGTGGAAAATGGTCCGTTTTCAAATGTTTTATTTTTGAACGTCAGTTCACATTTGTAGGTGGATCATCAGTGTTAGAGCTAAAATTAGCATGTTTAAAGTGATTTTCATGCTTCCAGGGGCCCAAAACACAAGATTTATGGAATGGTTAAAAGTGCATGAAAATGGCCAATTTACTCACTCTGAGTTCTCAAAAGGGTTTCTTCACCCCGGGAAGTTAATTAAATACCATTTGGAGGCATTTAATGTTCGAGCAAAAACGGCTGATTTTCGACCAAAGAGATAACACCCCCCCATTACGTCATGCTTCAGAAATGTGGAAAATGGTCCGTTTTCAAATGTTTTATTTTTGAACGTCAGTTCACATTTGTAGGTGGATCATCAGTGTTAGAGCTAAAATTAGCATGTTTAAAGTGATTTTCATGCTTCCAGGGGCCCAAAACACAAGATTTATGGAATGGTTGAAAGTGCATGAAAATGGCCAATTTACTCACTCTGAGTTCTCAAAAAGGGTTTCTTCACCCCGGGAAGTTAATTAAATACCATTTGGAGGCATTTAATGTTAGAGCAAAAACGGCTGATTTTCGACAAAAGAGATAACACCCCCCCATTACGTCATGCTTCAGAAATGTGGAAAATGGTCCGTTTTCAAATGTTTTATTTTTGAACGTCAGTTCACATTTGTAGGTGGATCATCAGTGTTAGAGCTAAAATTAGCATGTTTAAAGTGATTTTCATGCTTCCAGGGGCTCGGGAAGTGAAATAAATACCATTTGGAGGCATTTAATGTTCGAGCAAAAACGGCTGATTTTCCACAAAAGAGATAACACCCCCCCCATTACGTCATGCTTCAGAAATGTGGAAAATGGTCCGTTTTCAAATGTTTTATTTTTGAACGTCAGTTCACATTTGTAGGTGGATCATCAGTGTTAGAGCTAAAATTAGCATGTTTAAAGTGATTTTCATGCTTCCAGGGGCTCTGGAAGTTAATTAAATACCATTTGGAGGCATTTAATGTTCGAGCAAAAACGGCTGATTTTCCACAAAAGAGATAACACCCCCCCATTACGTCATGCTTCAGAAATGTGGAAAATGGTCCGTTTTCAAATGTTTTATTTTTGAACGTCAGTTCACATTTGTAGGTGGATCATCAGTGTTAGAGCTAAAATTAGCATGTTTAAAGTGATTTTCATGCTTCCAGGGGCCCAAAACACAAGATTTATGGAATGGTTAAAAGTGCATGAAAATGGCCAATTTACTCACTCTGAGTTCTCAAAAAGGGTTTCTTCACCCCGGGAAGTTAATTAAATACCATTTGGAGGCATTTAATGTTCGAGCAAAAACGGCTGATTTTCGACAAAAGAGATAACACCCCCCCATTACGTCATGCTTCAGAAATGTGGAAAATGGTCCGTTTTCAAATGTTTTATTTTTGAACGTCAGTTCACATTTGTAGGTGGATCATCAGTGTTAGAGCTAAAATTAGCATGTTTAAAGTGATTTTCATGCTTCCAGGGGCTCGGGAAGTTAATTAAATACCATTTGGAGGCATTTAATGTTCGAGCAAAAACGGCTGATTTTCCACAAAAGAGATAACACCCCCCCATTATGTCATGCTTCAGAAATGTGGAAAATGGTCCGTTTTCAAATGTTTTATTTTTGAACGTCAGTTCACATTTGTAGGTGGATCATCAGTGTTAGAGCTAAAATTAGCATGTTTAAAGTGATTTTCATGCTTCCAGGGGCTCGGGAAGTTAATTAAATACCATTTGGAGGCATTTAATGTTCGAGCAAAAACGGCTGATTTTCGACAAAAGAGATAACACCCCCCCATTACGTCATGCTTCAGAAATGTGGAAAATGGTCCGTTTTCAAATGTTTTATTTTTGAACGTCAGTTCACATTTGTAGGTGGATCATCAGTGTTAGAGCTAAAATTAGCATGTTTAAAGTGATTTTCATGCTTCCAGGGGCCCAAAACACAAGATTTATGGAATGGTTAAAAGTGCATGAAAATGGCCAATTTTCTCACTCTGAGTTCTCAAAAAGGGTTTCTTCACCCCGGGAAGTTAATTAAATACCATTTGGAGGCATTTAATGTTCGAGCAAAAACGGCTGATTTTCCACAAAAGAGATAACACCCCCCCATTACGTCATGCTTCAGAAATGTGGAAAATGGTCCGTTTTCAAATGTTTTATTTTTGAACGTCAGTTCACATTTGTAGGTGGATCATCAGTGTTAGAGCTAAAATTAGCATGTTTAAAGTGATTTTCATGCTTCCAGGGGCTCGGGAAGTTAATTAAATACCATTTGGAGGCATTTAATGTTCGAGCAAAAACGGCTGATTTTCGACAAAAGAGATAACACCCCCCCATTACGTCATGCTTCAGAAATGTGGAAAATGGTCCGTTTTCAAATGTTTTATTTTTGAACGTCAGTTCACATTTGTAGGTGGATCATCAGTGTTAGAGCTAAAATTAGCATGTTTAAAGTGATTTTCATGCTTCCAGGGGCCTAAAACACAAGATTTATGGAATGGTTAAAAGTGCATGAAAATGGCCAATTTACTCACTCTGAGTTCTCAAAAAGGGTTTCTTCACCCCGGGAAGTTAATTAAATACCCTTTGGAGGCATTTAATGTTAGAGCAAAAACGGCAGATTTTCGACAAAAGAGATAACACCCCCCCATTACGTCATGCTTCAGAAATGTGGAAAATGGTCCGTTTTCAAATGTTTTATTTTTGAACGTCAGTTCACATTTGTAGGTGGATCATCAGTGTTAGAGCTAAAATTAGCATGTTTAAAGTGATTTTCATGCTTCCAGGGGCTCGGGAAGTTAATTAAATACCATTTGGAGGCATTTAATGTTCGAGCAAAAATGGCTGATTTTCGACAAAAGAGATAACACCCCCCCATTACGTCATGCTTCAGAAATGTGGAAAATAGTCCGTTTTCAAATGTTTTATTTTTGAACGTCAGTTCACATTTGTAGGTGGATCATCAGTGTTAGAGCTAAAATTAGCATGTTTAAAGTGATTTTCATGCTTCCAGGGGCCCAAAACACAAGATTTATGGAATGGTTAAAAGTGCATGAAAATGGCCAATTTACTCACTCTGAGTTCTCAAAAAGTGTTTCTTCACCCCGGGAAGTTAATTAAATACCATTTGGAGGCATTTAATGTTAGAGCAAAAACGGCTGATTTTCGACAAAAGAGATAACACCCCCCATTACGTCATGCTTCAGATATGTGGAAAATGGTCAGTTTTCAAATGTTTTATTTTTGAACGTCAGTTCACATTTGTAGGTGGATCATCAGTGTTAGAGCTAAAATTAGCATGTTTAAAGTGATTTTCATGCTTCCAGGGGCCCAAAACACAAGATTTATGGAATGGTTAAAAGTGCATGAAAATGGCCAATTTACTCACTCTGAGTTCTCAAAAAGGGTTTCTTCACCCCGGGAAGTTAATTAAATACCATTTGGAGGCATTTAATGTTAGAGCAAAAACGGCTGATTTTCGACAAAAGAGATAACACCCCCCATTACGTCATGCTTCAGAAATGTGGAAAATGGTCCGTTTTCAAATGTTTTATTTTTGAACGTCAGTTCACATTTGTAGGTGGATCATCAGTGTTAGAGCTAAAATTAGATTGTTTAAAGTGATTTTCATGCTTCCAGGGGCTCGGGAAGTGAAATAAATACCATTTGGAGGCATTTAATGTTCGAGCAAAAACGGCTGATTTTCGACAAAAGAGATAACACCCCCCCATTACGTCATGCTTCAGAAATGTGGAAAATGGTCCGTTTTCAAATGTTTTATTTTTGAACGTCAGTTCACATTTGTAGGTGGATCATCAGTGTTAGAGCTAAAATTAGCATGTTTAAAGTGATTTTCATGCTTCCAGGGGCTCGGGAAGTGAAATAAATACCATTTGGAGGCATTTAATGTTCGAGCAAAAACGGCTGATTTTCCACAAAAGAGATAACACCCCCCCATTACGTCATGCTTCAGAAATGTGGAAAATGGTCCGTTTTCAAATGTTTTATTTTTGAACGTCAGTTCACATTTGTAGGTGGATCATCAGTGTTAGAGCTAAAATTAGCATGTTTAAAGTGATTTTCATGCTTCCAGGGGCTCTGGAAGTTAATTAAATACCATTTGGAGGCATTTAATGTTCGAGCAAAAACGGCTGATTTTCCACAAAAGAGATAACACCCCCCCATTACGTCATGCTTCAGAAATGTGGAAAATGGTCCGTTTTCAAATGTTTTATTTTTGAACGTCAGTTCACATTTGTAGGTGGATCATCAGTGTTAGAGCTAAAATTAGCATGTTTAAAGTGATTTTCATGCTTCCAGGGGCCCAAAACACAAGATTTATGGAATGGTTAAAAGTGCATGAAAATGGCCAATTTACTCACTCTGAGTTCTCAAAAAGGGTTTCTTCACCCCGGGAAGTTAATTAAATACCATTTGGAGGCATTTAATGTTCGAGCAAAAACGGCTGATTTTCGACAAAAGAGATAACACCCCCCCATTACGTCATGCTTCAGAAATGTGGAAAATGGTCCGTTTTCAAATGTTTTATTTTTGAACGTCAGTTCACATTTGTAGGTGGATCATCAGTGTTAGAGCTAAAATTAGCATGTTTAAAGTGATTTTCATGCTTCCAGGGGCTCGGGAAGTTAATTAAATACCATTTGGAGGCATTTAATGTTCGAGCAAAAACGGCTGATTTTCGACAAAAGAGATAACACCCCCCATTACGTCATGCTTCAGAAATGTGGAAAATGGTCCGTTTTCAAATGTTTTATTTTTGAACGTCAGTTCACATTTGTAGGTGGATCATCAGTGTTAGAGCTAAAATTAGCATGTTTAAAGTGATTTTCATGCTTCCAGGGGCTCGGGAAGTTAATTAAATACCATTTGGAGGCATTTAATGTTCGAGCAAAAACGGCTGATTTTCCACAAAAGAGATAACACCCCCCCATTACGTCATGCTTCAGAAATGTGGAAAATGGTCCGTTTTCAAATGTTTTATTTTTGAACGTCAGTTCACATTTGTAGGTGGATCATCAGTGTTAGAGCTAAAATTAGCATGTTTAAAGTGATTTTCATGCTTCCAGGGGCCCAAAACACAAGATTTATGGAATGGTTAAAAGTGCATGAAAATGGCCAATTTACTCACTCTGAGTTCTCAAAAAGGGTTTCTTCACCCCGGGAAGTTAATTAAATACCATTTGGAGGCATTTAATGTTCGAGCAAAAACGGCTGATTTTCGACAAAAGAGATAACACCCCCCCATTACGTCATGCTTCAGAAATGTGGAAAATGGTCCGTTTTCAAATGTTTTATTTTTGAACGTCAGTTCACATTTGTAGGTGGATCATCAGTGTTAGAGCTAAAATTAGCATGTTTAAAGTGATTTTCATGCTTCCAGGGGCTCGGGAAGTTAATTAAATACCATTTGGAGGCATTTAATGTTCGAGCAAAAACGGCTGATTTTCGACAAAAGAGATAACACCCCCCATTACGTCATGCTTCAGAAATGTGGAAAATGGTCCGTTTTCAAATGTTTTATTTTTGAACGTCAGTTCACATTTGTAGGTGGATCATCAGTGTTAGAGCTAAAATTAGCATGTTTAAAGTGATTTTCATGCTTCCAGGGGCTCGGGAAGTTAATTAAATACCATTTGGAGGCATTTAATGTTCGAGCAAAAACGGCTGATTTTCCACAAAAGAGATAACACCCCCCCATTACGTCATGCTTCAGAAATGTGGAAAATGGTCCGTTTTCAAATGTTTTATTTTTGAACGTCAGTTCACATTTGTAGGTGGATCATCAGTGTTAGAGCTAAAATTAGCATGTTTAAAGTGATTTTCATGCTTCCAGGGGCTCGGGAAGTTAATTAAATACCATTTGGAGGCATTTAATGTTCGAGCAAAAACGGCTGATTTTCGACAAAAGAGATAACACCCCCCCATTACGTCATGCTTCAGAAATGTGGAAAATGGTCCGTTTTCAAATGTTTTATTTTTGAACGTCAGTTCACATTTGTAGGTGGATCATCAGTGTTAGAGCTAAAATTAGCATGTTTAAAGTGATTTTCATGCTTCCAGGGGCCCAAAACACAAGATTTATGGAATGGTTAAAAGTGCATGAAAATGGCCAATTTTCTCACTCTGAGTTCTCAAAAAGGGTTTCTTCACCCCGGGAAGTTAATTAAATACCATTTGGAGGCATTTAATGTTCGAGCAAAAACGGCTGATTTTCCACAAAAGAGATAACACCCCCCATTACGTCATGCTTCAGAAATGTGGAAAATGGTCCGTTTTCAAATGTTTTATTTTTGAACGTCAGTTCACATTTGTAGGTGGATCATCAGTGTTAGAGCTAAAATTAGCATGTTTAAAGTGATTTTCATGCTTCCAGGGGCTCGGGAAGTTAATTAAATACCATTTGGAGGCATTTAATGTTCGAGCAAAAACGGCTGATTTTCGACAAAAGAGATAACACCCCCCCATTACGTCATGCTTCAGAAATGTGGAAAATGGTCCGTTTTCAAATGTTTTATTTTTGAACGTCAGTTCACATTTGTAGGTGGATCATCAGTGTTAGAGCTAAAATTAGCATGTTTAAAGTGATTTTCATGCTTCCAGGGGCCCAAAACACAAGATTTATGGAATGGTTAAAAGTGCATGAAAATGGCCAATTTACTCACTCTGAGTTCTCAAAAAGGGTTTCTTCACCCCGGGAAGTTAATTAAATACCCTTTGGACGCATTTAATGTTAGAGCAAAAACGGCAGATTTTCGACAAAAGAGATAACACCCCCCCATTACGTCATGCTTCAGAAATGTGGAAAATGGTCCGTTTTCAAATGTTTTATTTTTGAACGTCAGTTCACATTTGTAGGTGGATCATCAGTGTTAGAGCTAAAATTAGCATGTTTAAAGTGATTTTCATGCTTCCAGGGGATCGGGAAGTTAATTAAATACCATTTGGAGGCATTTAATGTTCGAGCAAAAACGGCTGATTTTCGACAAAAGAGATAACACCCCCCCATTACGTCATGCTTCAGAAATGTGGAAAATGGTCCGTTTTCAAATGTTTTATTTTTGAACGTCAGTTCACATTTGTAGGTGGATCATCAGTGTTAGAGCTAAAATTAGCATGTTTAAAGTGATTTTCATGCTTCCAGGGGCCCAAAACACAAGATTTATGGAATGGTTAAAAGTGCATGAAAATGGCCAATTTACTCACTCTGAGTTCTCAAAAAGGGTTTCTTCACCCCGGGAAGTTAATTAAATACCATTTGGAGGCATTTAATGTTAGAGCAAAAACGGCTGATTTTCGACAAAAGAGATAACACCCCCCCATTACGTCATGCTTCAGATATGTGGAAAATGGTCCGTTTTCAAATGTTTTATTTTTGAACGTCAGTTCACATTTGTAGGTGGATCATCAGTGTTAGAGCTAAAATTAGCATGTTTAAAGTGATTTTCATGCTTCCAGGGGCCCAAAACACAAGATTTATGGAATGGTTAAAAGTGCATGAAAATGGCCAATTTACTCACTCTGAGTTCTCAAAAAGGGTTTCTTCACCCCGGGAAGTTAATTAAATACCATTTGGAGGCATTTAATGTTAGAGCAAAAACGGCTGATTTTCGACAAAAGAGATAACACCCCCCATTACGTCATGCTTCAGAAATGTGGAAAATGGTCCGTTTTCAAATGTTTTATTTTTGAACGTCAGTTCACATTTGTAGGTGGATCATCAGTGTTAGAGCTAAAATTAGCATGTTTAAAGTGATTTTCATGCTTCCAGGGGCTCGGGAAGTGAAATAAATACCATTTGGAGGCATTTAATGTTCGAGCAAAAACGGCTGATTTTCGACAAAAGAGATAACACCCCCCCATTACGTCATGCTTCAGAAATGTGGAAAATGGTCCGTTTTCAAATGTTTTATTTTTGAACGTCAGTTCACATTTGTAGGTGGATCATCAGTGTTAGAGCTAAAATTAGCATGTTTAAAGTGATTTTCATGCTTCCAGGGGCTCGGTAAGTGAAATAAATACCATTTGGAGGCATTTAATGTTCGAGCAAAAACGGCTGATTTTCGACAAAAGAGATAACACCCCCCATTACGTCATGCTTCAGAAATGTGGAAAATGGTCCGTTTTCAAATGTTTTATTTTTGAACGTCAGTTCACATTTGTAGGTGGATCATCAGTGTTAGAGCTAAAATTAGCATGTTTAAAGTGATTTTCATGCTTCTTGGGGCCCAAAACACAAGATTTATGGAATGGTTAAAAGTGCATGAAAATGGCCAATTTACTCACTCTGAGTTCTCAAAAAGGGTTTCTTCACCCCGGGAAGTTAATTAAATACCATTTGGAGGCATTTAATGTTCGAGCAAAAACGGCTGATTTTCGACAAAAGAGATAACACCCCCCCATTACGTCATGCTTCAGAAATGTGGAAAATGGTCCGTTTTCAAATGTTTTATTTTTGAACGTCAGTTCACATTTGTAGGTGGATCATCAGTGTTAGAGCTAAAATTAGCATGTTTAAAGTGATTTTCATGCTTCCAGGGGCCCAAAACACAAGATTTATGGAATGGTTGAAAGTGCATGAAAATGGCCAATTTACTCACTCTGAGTTCTCAAAAAGGGTTTCTTCACCCCGGGAAGTTAATTAAATACCATTTGGAGGCATTTAATGTTAGAGCAAAAACGGCTGATTTTCGACAAAAGAGATAACACCCCCCCATTACGTCATGCTTCAGAAATGTGGAAAATGGTCCGTTTTCAAATGTTTTATTTTTGAACGTCAGTTCACATTTGTAGGTGGATCATCAGTGTTAGAGCTAAAATTAGCATGTTTAAAGTGATTTTCATGCTTCCAGGGGCTCGGGAAGTGAAATAAATACCATTTGGAGGCATTTAATGTTCGAGCAAAAACGGCTGATTTTTCACAAAAGAGATAACACCCCCCCATTACGTCATGCTTCAGAAATGTGGAAAATGGTCCGTTTTCAAATGTTTTATTTTTGAACGTCAGTTCACATTTGTAGGTGGATCATCAGTGTTAGAGCTAAAATTAGCATGTTTAAAGTGATTTTCATGCTTCCAGGGGCTCTGGAAGTTAATTAAATACCATTTGGAGGCATTTAATGTTCGAGCAAAAACGGCTGATTTTCCACAAAAGAGATAACACCCCCCCATTACGTCATGCTTCAGAAATGTGGAAAATGGTCCGTTTTCAAATGTTTTATTTTTGAACGTCAGTTCACATTTGTAGGTGGATCATCAGTGTTAGAGCTAAAATTAGCATGTTTAAAGTGATTTTCATGCTTCCAGGGGCCCAAAACACAAGATTTATGGAATGGTTAAAAGTGCATGAAAATGGCCAATTTACTCACTCTGAGTTCTCAAAAAGGGTTTCTTCACCCCGGGAAGTTAATTAAATACCATTTGGAGGCATTTAATGTTCGAGCAAAAACGGCTGATTTTCGACAAAAGAGATAACACCCCCCCATTACGTCATGCTTCAGAAATGTGGAAAATGGTCCGTTTTCAAATGTTTTATTTTTGAACGTCAGTTCACATTTGTAGGTGGATCATCAGTGTTAGAGCTAAAATTAGCATGTTTAAAGTGATTTTCATGCTTCCAGGGGCTCGGGAAGTTAATTAAATACCATTTGGAGGCATTTAATGTTCGAGCAAAAACGGCTGATTTTCGACAAAAGAGATAACACCCCTTCATTACGTCATGCTTCAGAAATGTGGAAAATGGTCCGTTTTCAAATGTTTTATTTTTGAACGTCAGTTCACATTTGTAGGTGGATCATCAGTGTTAGAGCTAAAATTAGCATGTTTAAAGTGATTTTCATGCTTCCAGGGGCTCGGGAAGTTAATTAAATACCATTTGGAGGCATTTAATGTTCGAGCAAAAACGGCTGATTTTCCACAAAAGAGATAACACCCCCCCATTACGTCATGCTTCAGAAATGTGGAAAATGGTCCGTTTTCAAATGTTTTATTTTTGAACGTCAGTTCACATTTGTAGGTGGATCATCAGTGTTAGAGCTAAAATTAGCATGTTTAAAGTGATTTTCATGCTTCCAGGGGCTCGGGAAGTTAATTAAATACCATTTGGAGGCATTTAATGTTCGAGCAAAAACGGCTGATTTTCGACAAAAGAGATAACACCCCCCCATTACGTCATGCTTCAGAAATGTGGAAAATGGTCCGTTTTCAAATGTTTTATTTTTGAACGTCAGTTCACATTTGTAGGTGGATCATCAGTGTTAGAGCTAAAATTAGCATGTTTAAAGTGATTTTCATGCTTCCAGGGGCCCAAAACACAAGATTTATGGAATGGTTAAAAGTGCATGAAAATGGCCAATTTTCTCACTCTGAGTTCTCAAAAAGGGTTTCTTCACCCCGGGAAGTTAATTAAATACCATTTGGAGGCATTTAATGTTCGAGCAAAAACGGCTGATTTTCCACAAAAGAGATAACACCCCCCCATTACGTCATGCTTCAGAAATGTGGAAAATGGTCCGTTTTCAAATGTTTTATTTTTGAACGTCAGTTCACATTTGTAGGTGGATCATCAGTGTTAGAGCTAAAATTAGCATGTTTAAAGTGATTTTCATGCTTCCAGGGGCTCGGGAAGTTAATTAAATACCATTTGGAGGCATTTAATGTTCGAGCAAAAACGGCTGATTTTCGACAAAAGAGATAACACCCCCACATTACGTCATGCTTCAGAAATGTGGAAAATGGTCCGTTTTCAAATGTTTTATTTTTGAACGTCAGTTCACATTTGTAGGTGGATCATCAGTGTTAGAGCTAAAATTAGCATGTTTAAAGTGATTTTCATGCTTCCAGGGGCCCAAAACACAAGATTTATGGAATGGTTAAAAGTGCATGAAAATGGCCAATTTACTCACTCTGAGTTCTCAAAAAGGGTTTCTTCACCCCGGGAAGTTAATTAAATACCCTTTGGAGGCATTTAATGTTAGAGCAAAAACGGCAGATTTTCGACAAAAGAGATAACACCCCCCCATTACGTCATGCTTCAGAAATGTGGAAAATGGTCCGTTTTCAAATGTTTTATTTTTGAACGTCAGTTCACATTTGTAGGTGGATCATCAGTGTTAGAGCTAAAATTAGCATGTTTAAAGTGATTTTCATGCTTCCAGGGGCTCGGGAAGTTAATTAAATACCATTTGGAGGCATTTAATGTTCGAGCAAAAACGGCTGATTTTCGACAAAAGAGATAACACCCCCCCATTACGTCATGCTTCAGAAATGTGGAAAATGGTCCGTTTTCAAATGTTTTATTTTTGAACGTCAGTTCACATTTGTAGGTGGATCATCAGTGTTAGAGCTGAAATTAGCATGTTTAAAGTGATTTTCATGCTTCCAGGGGCCCAAAACACAAGATTTATGGAATGGTTAAAAGTGCATGAAAATGGCCAATTTACTCACTCTGAGTTCTCAAAAAGGGTTTCTTCACCCCGGGAAGTTAATTAAATACCATTTGGAGGCATTTAATGTTAGAGCAAAAACGGCTGATTTTCGACAAAAGAGATAACACCCCCCCATTACGTCATGCTTCAGAAATGTGGAAAATGGTCCGTTTTCAAATGTTTTATTTTTGAACGTCAGTTCACATTTGTAGGTGGATCATCAGTGTTAGAGCTAAAATTAGCATGTTTAAAGTGATTTTCATGCTTCCAGGGGCCCAAAACACAAGATTTATGGAATGGTTAAAAGTGCATGAAAATGGCCAATTTTCTCACTCTGAGTTCTCAAAAAGGGTTTCTTCACCCCGGGAAGTTAATTAAATACCATTTGGAGGCATTTAATGTTCGAGCAAAAACGGCTGATTTTCCACAAAAGAGATAACACCCCCCCATTACGTCATGCTTCAGAAATGTGGAAAATGGTCCGTTTTCAAATGTTTTATTTTTGAACGTCAGTTCACATTTGTAGGTGGATCATCAGTGTTAGAGCTAAAATTAGCATGTTTAAAGTGATTTTCATGCTTCCAGGGGCTCGGGAAGTTAATTAAATACCATTTGGAGGCATTTAATGTTCGAGCAAAAACGGCTGATTTTCTACAAAAGAGATAACACCCCCCCATTACGTCATGCTTCAGAAATGTGGAAAATGGTCCGTTTTCAAATGTTTTATTTTTGAACGTCAGTTCACATTTGTAGGTGGATCATCAGTGTTAGAGCTAAAATTAGCATGTTTAAAGTGATTTTCATGCTTCCAGGGGCCCAAAACACAAGATTTATGGAATGGTTAAAAGTGCATGAAAATGGCCAATTTACTCACTCTGAGTTCTCAAAAAGGGTTTCTTCACCCCGGGAAGTTAATTAAATACCATTTGGAGGCATTTAATGTTAGAGCAAAAATGGCTGATTTTCGACAAAAGAGATAACACCCCCCCATTACGTCATGCTTCAGAAATGTGGAAAATGGTCCGTTTTCAAATGTTTTATTTTTGAACGTCAGTTCACATTTGTAGGTGGATCATCAGTGTTAGAGCTAAAATTAGCATGTTTAAAGTGATTTTCATGCTTCCAGGGGCTCGGGAAGTTAATTAAATACCATTTGGAGGCATTTAATGTTCGAGCAAAAACGGCTGATTTTCGACAAAAGAGATAACACCCCCCATTACGTCATGCTTCAGAAATGTGGAAAATGGTCCGTTTTCAAATGTTTTATTTTTGAACGTCAGTTCACATTTGTAGGTGGATCATCAGTGTTAGAGCTAAAATTAGCATGTTTAAAGTGATTTTCATGCTTCCAGGGGCCCAAAACACAAGATTTATGGAATGGTTAAAAGTGCATGAAAATGGCCAATTTACTCACTCTGAGTTCTCAAAAAGGGTTTCTTCACCCCGGGAAGTTAATTAAATACCATTTGGAGGCATTTAATGTTAGAGCAAAAACGGCTGATTTTCGACAAAAGAGATAACACCCCCCCATTACGTCATGCTTCAGATATGTGGAAAATGGTCCGTTTTCAAATGTTTTATTTTTGAACGTCAGTTCACATTTGTAGGTGGATCATCAGTGTTAGAGCTAAAATTAGCATGTTTAAAGTGATTTTCATGCTTCCAGGGGCCCAAAACACAAGATTTATGGAATGGTTAAAAGTGCATGAAAATGGCCAATTTACTCACTCTGAGTTCTCAAAAAGTGTTTCTTCACCCCGGGAAGTTAATTAAATACCATTTGGAGGCATTTAATGTTAGAGCAAAAACGGCTGATTTTCGACAAAAGAGATAACACCCCCCATTACGTCATGCTTCAGATATGTGGAAAATGGTCCGTTTTCAAATGTTTTATTTTTGAACGTCAGTTCACATTTGTAGGTGGATCATCAGTGTTAGAGCTAAAATTAGCATGTTTAAAGTGATTTTCATGCTTCCAGGGGCCCAAAACACAAGATTTATGGAATGGTTAAAAGTGCATGAAAATGGCCAATTTACTCACTCTGAGTTCTCAAAAAGGGTTTCTTCACCCCGGGAAGTTAATTAAATACCATTTGGAGGCATTTAATGTTAGAGCAAAAACGGCTGATTTTCGACAAAAGAGATAACACCCCCCATTACGTCATGCTTCAGAAATGTGGAAAATGGTCCGTTTTCAAATGTTTTATTTTTGAACGTCAGTTCACATTTGTAGGTGGATCATCAGTGTTAGAGCTAAAATTAGATTGTTTAAAGTGATTTTCATGCTTCCAGGGGCTCGGGAAGTGAAATAAATACCATTTGGAGGCATTTAATGTTCGAGCAAAAACGGCTGATTTTCGACAAAAGAGATAACACCCCCCCATTACGTCATGCTTCAGAAATGTGGAAAATGGTCCGTTTTCAAATGTTTTATTTTTGAACGTCAGTTCACATTTGTAGGTGGATCATCAGTGTTAGAGCTAAAATTAGCATGTTTAAAGTGATTTTCATGCTTCCAGGGGCTCGGGAAGTGAAATAAATACCATTTGGAGGCATTTAATGTTCGAGCAAAAACGGCTGATTTTCCACAAAAGAGATAACACCCCCCCATTACGTCATGCTTCAGAAATGTGGAAAATGGTCCGTTTTCAAATGTTTTATTTTTGAACGTCAGTTCACATTTGTAGGTGGATCATCAGTGTTAGAGCTAAAATTAGCATGTTTAAAGTGATTTTCATGCTTCCAGGGGCTCTGGAAGTTAATTAAATACCATTTGGAGGCATTTAATGTTCGAGCAAAAACGGCTGATTTTCCACAAAAGAGATAACACCCCCCCATTACGTCATGCTTCAGAAATGTGGAAAATGGTCCGTTTTCAAATGTTTTATTTTTGAACGTCAGTTCACATTTGTAGGTGGATCATCAGTGTTAGAGCTAAAATTAGCATGTTTAAAGTGATTTTCATGCTTCCAGGGGCCCAAAACACAAGATTTATGGAATGGTTAAAAGTGCATGAAAATGGCCAATTTACTCACTCTGAGTTCTCAAAAAGGGTTTCTTCACCCCGGGAAGTTAATTAAATACCATTTGGAGGCATTTAATGTTCGAGCAAAAACGGCTGATTTTCGACAAAAGAGATAACACCCCCCCATTACGTCATGCTTCAGAAATGTGGAAAATGGTCCGTTTTCAAATGTTTTATTTTTGAACGTCAGTTCACATTTGTAGGTGGATCATCAGTGTTAGAGCTAAAATTAGCATGTTTAAAGTGATTTTCATGCTTCCAGGGGCTCGGGAAGTTAATTAAATACCATTTGGAGGCATTTAATGTTCGAGCAAAAACGGCTGATTTTCGACAAAAGAGATAACACCCCCCATTACGTCATGCTTCAGAAATGTGGAAAATGGTCCGTTTTCAAATGTTTTATTTTTGAACGTCAGTTCACATTTGTAGGTGGATCATCAGTGTTAGAGCTAAAATTAGCATGTTTAAAGTGATTTTCATGCTTCCAGGGGCTCGGGAAGTTAATTAAATACCATTTGGAGGCATTTAATGTTCGAGCAAAAACGGCTGATTTTCCACAAAAGAGATAACACCCCCCCATTACGTCATGCTTCAGAAATGTGGAAAATGGTCCGTTTTCAAATGTTTTATTTTTGAACGTCAGTTCACATTTGTAGGTGGATCATCAGTGTTAGAGCTAAAATTAGCATGTTTAAAGTGATTTTCATGCTTCCAGGGGCTCGGGAAGTTAATTAAATACCATTTGGAGGCATTTAATGTTCGAGCAAAAACGGCTGATTTTCGACAAAAGAGATAACACCCCCCCATTACGTCATGCTTCAGAAATGTGGAAAATGGTCCGTTTTCAAATGTTTTATTTTTGAACGTCAGTTCACATTTGTAGGTGGATCATCAGTGTTAGAGCTAAAATTAGCATGTTTAAAGTGATTTTCATGCTTCCAGGGGCCCAAAACACAAGATTTATGGAATGGTTAAAAGTGCATGAAAATGGCCAATTTTCTCACTCTGAGTTCTCAAAAAGGGTTTCTTCACCCCGGGAAGTTAATTAAATACCATTTGGAGGCATTTAATGTTCGAGCAAAAACGGCTGATTTTCCACAAAAGAGATAACACCCCCCCATTACGTCATGCTTCAGAAATGTGGAAAATGGTCCGTTTTCAAATGTTTTATTTTTGAACGTCAGTTCACATTTGTAGGTGGATCATCAGTGTTAGAGCTAAAATTAGCATGTTTAAAGTGATTTTCATGCTTCCAGGGGCTCGGGAAGTTAATTAAATACCATTTGGAGGCATTTAATGTTCGAGCAAAAACGGCTGATTTTCGACAAAAGAGATAACACCCCCCCATTACGTCATGCTTCAGAAATGTGGAAAATGGTCCGTTTTCAAATGTTTTATTTTTGAACGTCAGTTCACATTTGTAGGTGGATCATCAGTGTTAGAGCTAAAATTAGCATGTTTAAAGTGATTTTCATGCTTCCAGGGGCCCAAAACACAAGATTTATGGAATGGTTAAAAGTGCATGAAAATGGCCAATTTACTCACTCTGAGTTCTCAAAAAGGGTTTCTTCACCCCGGGAAGTTAATTAAATACCCTTTGGAGGCATTTAATGTTAGAGCAAAAACGGCAGATTTTCGACAAAAGAGATAACACCCCCCCATTACGTCATGCTTCAGAAATGTGGAAAATGGTCCGTTTTCAAATGTTTTATTTTTGAACGTCAGTTCACATTTGTAGGTGGATCATCAGTGTTAGAGCTAAAATTAGCATGTTTAAAGTGATTTTCATGCTTCCAGGGGCTCGGGAAGTTAATTAAATACCATTTGGAGGCATTTAATGTTCGAGCAAAAACGGCTGATTTTCGACAAAAGAGATAACACCCCCCATTACGTCATGCTTCAGAAATGTGGAAAATGGTCCGTTTTCAAATGTTTTATTTTTGAACGTCAGTTCACATTTGTAGGTTGATCATCAGTGTTAGAGCTAAAATTAGCATGTTTAAAGTGATTTTCATGCTTCCAGGGGCCCAAAACACAAGATTTATGGAATGGTTAAAAGTGCATGAAAATGGCCAATTTACTCACTCTGAGTTCTCAAAAAGGGTTTCTTCACCCCGGGAAGTTAATTAAATACCATTTGGAGGCATTTAATGTTAGAGCAAAAACGGCTGATTTTCGACAAAAGAGATAACACCCCCCCATTACGTCATGCTTCAGATATGTGGAAAATGGTCCGTTTTCAAATGTTTTATTTTTGAACGTCAGTTCACATTTGTAGGTGGATCATCAGTGTTAGAGCTAAAATTAGCATGTTTAAAGTGATTTTCATGCTTCCAGGGGCCCAAAACACAAGATTTATGGAATGGTTAAAAGTGCATGAAAATGGCCAATTTACTCACTCTGAGTTCTCAAAAAGGGTTTCTTCACCCCGGGAAGTTAATTAAATACCATTTGGAGGCATTTAATGTTAGAGCAAAAACGGCTGATTTTCGACAAAAGAGATAACACCCCCCATTACGTCATGCTTCAGAAATGTGGAAAATGGTCCGTTTTCAAATGTTTTATTTTTGAACGTCAGTTCACATTTGTAGGTGGATCATCAGTGTTAGAGCTAAAATTAGCATGTTTAAAGTGATTTTCATGCTTCCAGGGGCTCGGGAAGTGAAATAAATACCATTTGGAGGCATTTAATGTTCGAGCAAAAACGGCTGATTTTCGACAAAAGAGATAACACCCCCCCATTACGTCATGCTTCAGAAATGTGGAAAATGGTCCGTTTTCAAATGTTTTATTTTTGAACGTCAGTTCACATTTGTAGGTGGATCATCAGTGTTAGAGCTAAAATTAGCATGTTTAAAGTGATTTTCATGCTTCCAGGGGCTCGGTAAGTGAAATAAATACCATTTGGAGGCATTTAATGTTCGAGCAAAAACGGCTGATTTTCGACAAAAGAGATAACACCCCCCATTACGTCATGCTTCAGAAATGTGGAAAATGGTCCGTTTTCAAATGTTTTATTTTTGAACGTCAGTTCACATTTGTAGGTGGATCATCAGTGTTAGAGCTAAAATTAGCATGTTTAAAGTGATTTTCATGCTTCTTGGGGCCCAAAACACAAGATTTATGGAATGGTTAAAAGTGCATGAAAATGGCCAATTTACTCACTCTGAGTTCTCAAAAAGGGTTTCTTCACCCCGGGAAGTTAATTAAATACCATTTGGAGGCATTTAATGTTCGAGCAAAAACGGCTGATTTTCGACAAAAGAGATAACACCCCCCCATTACGTCATGCTTCAGAAATGTGGAAAATGGTCCGTTTTCAAATGTTTTATTTTTGAACGTCAGTTCACATTTGTAGGTGGATCATCAGTGTTAGAGCTAAAATTAGCATGTTTAAAGTGATTTTCATGCTTCCAGGGGCCCAAAACACAAGATTTATGGAATGGTTGAAAGTGCATGAAAATGGCCAATTTACTCACTCTGAGTTCTCAAAAAGGGTTTCTTCACCCCGGGAAGTTAATTAAATACCATTTGGAGGCATTTAATGTTAGAGCAAAAACGGCTGATTTTCGACAAAAGAGATAACACCCCCCCATTACGTCATGCTTCAGAAATGTGGAAAATGGTCCGTTTTCAAATGTTTTATTTTTGAACGTCAGTTCACATTTGTAGGTGGATCATCAGTGTTAGAGCTAAAATTAGCATGTTTAAAGTGATTTTCATGCTTCCAGGGGCTCGGGAAGTGAAATAAATACCATTTGGAGGCATTTAATGTTCGAGCAAAAACGGCTGATTTTTCACAAAAGAGATAACACCCCCCCATTACGTCATGCTTCAGAAATGTGGAAAATGGTCCGTTTTCAAATGTTTTATTTTTGAACGTCAGTTCACATTTGTAGGTGGATCATCAGTGTTAGAGCTAAAATTAGCATGTTTAAAGTGATTTTCATGCTTCCAGGGGCTCTGGAAGTTAATTAAATACCATTTGGAGGCATTTAATGTTCGAGCAAAAACGGCTGATTTTCCACAAAAGAGATAACACCCCCCCATTACGTCATGCTTCAGAAATGTGGAAAATGGTCCGTTTTCAAATGTTTTATTTTTGAACGTCAGTTCACATTTGTAGGTGGATCATCAGTGTTAGAGCTAAAATTAGCATGTTTAAAGTGATTTTCATGCTTCCAGGGGCCCAAAACACAAGATTTATGGAATGGTTAAAAGTGCATGAAAATGGCCAATTTACTCACTCTGAGTTCTCAAAAAGGGTTTCTTCACCCCGGGAAGTTAAATAAATACCATTTGGAGGCATTTAATGTTCGAGCAAAAACGGCTGATTTTCGACAAAAGAGATAACACCCCCCCATTACGTCATGCTTCAGAAATGTGGAAAATGGTCCGTTTTCAAATGTTTTATTTTTGAACGTCAGTTCACATTTGTAGGTGGATCATCAGTGTTAGAGCTAAAATTAGCATGTTTAAAGTGATTTTCATGCTTCCAGGGGCTCGGGAAGTTAATTAAATACCATTTGGAGGCATTTAATGTTCGAGCAAAAACGGCTGATTTTCGACAAAAGAGATAACACCCCTTCATTACGTCATGCTTCAGAAATGTGGAAAATGGTCCGTTTTCAAATGTTTTATTTTTGAACGTCAGTTCACATTTGTAGGTGGATCATCAGTGTTAGAGCTAAAATTAGCATGTTTAAAGTGATTTTCATGCTTCCAGGGGCTCGGGAAGTTAATTAAATACCATTTGGAGGCATTTAATGTTCGAGCAAAAACGGCTGATTTTCCACAAAAGAGATAACACCCCCCCATTACGTCATGCTTCAGAAATGTGGAAAATGGTCCGTTTTCAAATGTTTTATTTTTGAACGTCAGTTCACATTTGTAGGTGGATCATCAGTGTTAGAGCTAAAATTAGCATGTTTAAAGTGATTTTCATGCTTCCAGGGGCTCGGGAAGTTAATTAAATACCATTTGGAGGCATTTAATGTTCGAGCAAAAACGGCTGATTTTCGACAAAAGAGATAACACCCCCCCATTACGTCATGCTTCAGAAATGTGGAAAATGGTCCGTTTTCAAATGTTTTATTTTTGAACGTCAGTTCACATTTGTAGGTGGATCATCAGTGTTAGAGCTAAAATTAGCATGTTTAAAGTGATTTTCATGCTTCCAGGGGCCCAAAACACAAGATTTATGGAATGGTTAAAAGTGCATGAAAATGGCCAATTTTCTCACTCTGAGTTCTCAAAAAGGGTTTCTTCACCCCGGGAAGTTAATTAAATACCATTTGGAGGCATTTAATGTTCGAGCAAAAACGGCTGATTTTCCACAAAAGAGATAACACCCCCCCATTACGTCATGCTTCAGAAATGTGGAAAATGGTCCGTTTTCAAATGTTTTATTTTTGAACGTCAGTTCACATTTGTAGGTGGATCATCAGTGTTAGAGCTAAAATTAGCATGTTTAAAGTGATTTTCATGCTTCCAGGGGCTCGGGAAGTTAATTAAATACCATTTGGAGGCATTTAATGTTCGAGCAAAAACGGCTGATTTTCGACAAAAGAGATAACACCCCCACATTACGTCATGCTTCAGAAATGTGGAAAATGGTCCGTTTTCAAATGTTTTATTTTTGAACGTCAGTTCACATTTGTAGGTGGATCATCAGTGTTAGAGCTAAAATTAGCATGTTTAAAGTGATTTTCATGCTTCCAGGGGCCCAAAACACAAGATTTATGGAATGGTTAAAAGTGCATGAAAATGGCCAATTTACTCACTCTGAGTTCTCAAAAAGGGTTTCTTCACCCCGGGAAGTTAATTAAATACCCTTTGGAGGCATTTAATGTTAGAGCAAAAACGGCAGATTTTCGACAAAAGAGATAACACCCCCCCATTACGTCATGCTTCAGAAATGTGGAAAATGGTCCGTTTTCAAATGTTTTATTTTTGAACGTCAGTTCACATTTGTAGGTGGATCATCAGTGTTAGAGCTAAAATTAGCATGTTTAAAGTGATTTTCATGCTTCCAGGGGCTCGGGAAGTTAATTAAATACCATTTGGAGGCATTTAATGTTCGAGCAAAAACGGCTGATTTTCGACAAAAGAGATAACACCCCCCCATTACGTCATGCTTCAGAAATGTGGAAAATGGTCCGTTTTCAAATGTTTTATTTTTGAACGTCAGTTCACATTTGTAGGTGGATCATCAGTGTTAGAGCTGAAATTAGCATGTTTAAAGTGATTTTCATGCTTCCAGGGGCCCAAAACACAAGATTTATGGAATGGTTAAAAGTGCATGAAAATGGCCAATTTACTCACTCTGAGTTCTCAAAAAGGGTTTCTTCACCCCGGGAAGTTAATTAAATACCATTTGGAGGCATTTAATGTTAGAGCAAAAACGGCTGATTTTCGACAAAAGAGATAACACCCCCCCATTACGTCATGCTTCAGAAATGTGGAAAATGGTCCGTTTTCAAATGTTTTATTTTTGAACGTCAGTTCACATTTGTAGGTGGATCATCAGTGTTAGAGCTAAAATTAGCATGTTTAAAGTGATTTTCATGCTTCCAGGGGCCCAAAACACAAGATTTATGGAATGGTTAAAAGTGCATGAAAATGGCCAATTTTCTCACTCTGAGTTCTCAAAAAGGGTTTCTTCACCCCGGGAAGTTAATTAAATACCATTTGGAGGCATTTAATGTTCGAGCAAAAACGGCTGATTTTCCACAAAAGAGATAACACCCCCCCATTACGTCATGCTTCAGAAATGTGGAAAATGGTCCGTTTTCAAATGTTTTATTTTTGAACGTCAGTTCACATTTGTAGGTGGATCATCAGTGTTAGAGCTAAAATTAGCATGTTTAAAGTGATTTTCATGCTTCCAGGGGCTCGGGAAGTTAATTAAATACCATTTGGAGGCATTTAATGTTCGAGCAAAAACGGCTGATTTTCGACAAAAGAGATAACACCCCCCCCATTACGTCATGCTTCAGAAATGTGGAAAATGGTCCGTTTTCAAATGTTTTATTTTTGAACGTCAGTTCACATTTGTAGGTGGATCATCAGTGTTAGAGCTAAAATTAGCATGTTTAAAGTGATTTTCATGCTTCCAGGGGCCCAAAACACAAGATTTATGGAATGGTTAAAAGTGCATGAAAATGGCCAATTTACTCACTCTGAGTTCTCAAAAAGGGTTTCTTCACCCCGGGAAGTTAATTAAATACCATTTGGAGGCATTTAATGTTAGAGCAAAAATGGCTGATTTTCGACAAAAGAGATAACACCCCCCCATTACGTCATGCTTCAGAAATGTGGAAAATGGTCCGTTTTCAAATGTTTTATTTTTGAACGTCAGTTCACATTTGTAGGTGGATCATCAGTGTTAGAGCTAAAATTAGCATGTTTAAAGTGATTTTCATGCTTCCAGGGGCTCGGGAAGTTAATTAAATACCATTTGGAGGCATTTAATGTTCGAGCAAAAACGGCTGATTTTCGACAAAAGAGATAACACCCCCCCATTACGTCATGCTTCAGAAATGTGGAAAATGGTCCGTTTTCAAATGTTTTATTTTTGAACGTCAGTTCACATTTGTAGGTGGATCATCAGTGTTAGAGCTAAAATTAGCATGTTTAAAGTGATTTTCATGCTTCCAGGGGCCCAAAACACAAGATTTATGGAATGGTTAAAAGTGCATGAAAATGGCCAATTTACTCACTCTGAGTTCTCAAAAAGGGTTTCTTCACCCCGGGAAGTTAATTAAATACCATTTGGAGGCATTTAATGTTAGAGCAAAAACGGCTGATTTTCGACAAAAGAGATAACACCCCCCCATTACGTCATGCTTCAGAAATGTGGAAAATGGTCCGTTTTCAAATGTTTTATTTTTGAACGTCAGTTCACATTTGTAGGTGGATCATCAGTGTTAGAGCTAAAATTAGCATGTTTAAAGTGATTTTCATGCTTCCAGGGGCTTGGGAAGTGAAATAAATACCATTTGGAGGCATTTAATGTTCGAGCAAAAACGGCTGATTTTCGACAAAAGAGATAACACCCCCCCATTACGTCATGCTTCAGAAATGTGGAAAATGGTCCGTTTTCAAATGTTTTATTTTTGAACGTCAGTTCACATTTGTAGGTGGATCATCAGTGTTAGAGCTAAAATTAGCATGTTTAAAGTGATTTTCATGCTTCCAGGGGCTCGGTAAGTGAAATAAATACCATTTGGAGGCATTTAATGTTCGAGCAAAAACGGCTGATTTTCGACAAAAGAGATAACACCCCCCATTACGTCATGCTTCAGAAATGTGGAAAATGGTCCGTTTTCAAATGTTTTATTTTTGAACGTCAGTTCACATTTGTAGGTGGATCATCAGTGTTAGAGCTAAAATTAGCATGTTTAAAGTGATTTTCATGCTTCTTGGGGCCCAAAACACAAGATTTATGGAATGGTTAAAAGTGCATGAAAATGGCCAATTTACTCACTCTGAGTTCTCAAAAAGGGTTTCTTCACCCCGGGAAGTTAATTAAATACCATTTGGAGGCATTTAATGTTCGAGCAAAAACGGCTGATTTTCGACAAAAGAGATAACACCCCCCCATTACGTCATGCTTCAGAAATGTGGAAAATGGTCCGTTTTCAAATGTTTTATTTTTGAACGTCAGTTCACATTTGTAGGTGGATCATCAGTGTTAGAGCTAAAATTAGCATGTTTAAAGTGATTTTCATGCTTCCAGGGGCTCGGGAAGTGAAATAAATACCATTTGGAGGCATTTAATGTTCGAGCAAAAACGGCTGATTTTCGACAAAAGAGATAACACCCCCCCATTACGTCATGCTTCAGAAATGTGGAAAATGGTCCGTTTTCAAATGTTTTATTTTTGAACGTCAGTTCACATTTGTAGGTGGATCATCAATGTTAGAGCTAAAATTAGCATGTTTAAAGTGATTTTCATGCTTCCAGGGGCCCAAAACACAAGATTTATGGAATGGTTAAAAGTGCATGAAAATGGCCAATTTACTCACTCTGAGTTCTCAAAAAGGGTTTCTTCACCCCGGGAAGTTAATTAAATACCATTTGGAGGCATTTAATGTTAGAGCAAAAACGGCTGATTTTCGACAAAAGAGATAACACCCCCCATTACGTCATGCTTCAGAAATGTGGAAAATGGTCAGTTTTCAAATGTTTTATTTTTGAACGTCAGTTCACATTTGTAGGTGGATCATCAGTGTTAGAGCTAAAATTAGCATGTTTAAAGTGATTTTCATGCTTCCAGGTGCTCGGGAAGTGAAATAAATACCATTTGGAGGCATTTAATGTTCGAGCAAAAACGGCTGATTTTCGACAAAAGAGATAACACCCCCCCATTACGTCATGCTTCAGAAATGTGGAAAATGGTCCGTTTTCAAATGTTTTATTTTTGAACGTCAGTTCACATTTGTAGGTGGATCATCAGTGTTAGAGCTAAAATTAGCATGTTTAAAGTGATTTTCATGCTTCCAGGGGCTCGGTAAGTGAAATAAATACCATTTGGAGGCATTTAATGTTCGGGCAAAAACGGCTGATTTTCGACAAAAGAGATAACACCCCCCATTACGTCATGCTTCAGAAATGTGGAAAATGGTCCGTTTTCAAATGTTTTATTTTTGAACGTCAGTTCACATTTGTAGGTGGATCATCAGTGTTAGAGCTAAAATTAGCATGTTTAAAGTGATTTTCATGCTTCTTGGGGCCCAAAACACAAGATTTATGGAATGGTTAAAAGTGCATGAAAATGGCCAATTTACTCACTCTGAGTTCTCAAAAAGGGTTTCTTCACCCCGGGAAGTTAATTAAATACCATTTGGAGGCATTTAATGTTCGAGCAAAAACGGCTGATTTTCGACAAAAGAGATAACACCCCCCCATTACGTCATGCTTCAGAAATGTGGAAAATGGTCCGTTTTCAAATGTTTTATTTTTGAACGTCAGTTCAAATTTGTAGGTGGATCATCAGTGTTAGAGCTAAAATTAGCATGTTTAAAGTGATTTTCATGCTTCCAGGGGCTCGGGAAGTGAAATAAATACCATTTGGAGGCATTTAATGTTCGAGCAAAAACGGCTGATTTTCGACAAAAGAGATAACACCCCCCCATTACGTCATGCTTCAGAAATGTGGAAAATGGTCCGTTTTCAAATGTTTTATTTTTGAACGTCAGTTCACATTTGTAGGTGGATCATCAATGTTAGAGCTAAAATTAGCATGTTTAAAGTGATTTTCATGCTTCCAGGGGCCCAAAACACAAGATTTATGGAATGGTTAAAAGTGCATGAAAATGGCCAATTTACTCACTCTGAGTTCTCAAAAAGGGTTTCTTCACCCCGGGAAGTTAATTAAATACCATTTGGAGGCATTTAATGTTAGAGCAGAAACAGCTGATTTTCGACAAAAGAGATAACACCCCCCCATTACGTCATGCTTCAGAAATGTGGAAAATGGTCCGTTTTCAAATGTTTTATTTTTGAACGTCAGTTCACATTTGTAGGTGGATCATCAGTGTTAGAGCTAAAATTAGCATGTTTAAAGTGATTTTCATGCTTCCAGGGGCTCAGGAAGTGAAATAAATACCATTTGGAGGCATTTAATGTTCGAGCAAAAACGGCTGATTTTCGACAAAAGAGATAACACCCCCCCATTACGTCATGCTTCAGAAATGTGGAAAATGGTCCGTTTTCAAATGTTTTATTTTTGAACGTCAGTTCACATTTGTAGGTGGATCATCAGTGTTAGAGCTAAAATTAGCATGTTTAAAGTGATTTTCATGCTTCCAGGGGCCCAAAACACAAGATTTATGGAATGGTTAAAAGTGCATGAAAATGGCCAATTTACTCACTCTGAGTTCTCAAAAAGGGTTTCTTCACCCCGGGAAGTTAAATAAATACCATTTGGAGGCATTTAATGTTAGAGCAAAAACGGCTGATTTTCGACAAAAGAGATAACACCCCCCCATTACGTCATGCTTCAGATATGTGGAAAATGGTCCGTTTTCAAATGTTTTATTTTTGAACGTCAGTTCACATTTGTAGGTGGATCATCAGTGTTAGAGCTAAAATTAGCATGTTTAAAGTGATTTTCATGCTTCCAGGGGCCCAAAACACAAGATTTATGGAATGGTTAAAAGTGCATGAAAATGGCCAATTTACTCACTCTGAGTTCTCAAAAAGGGTTTCTTCACCCCGGGAAGTTAATTAAATACCATTTGGAGGCATTTAATGTTAGAGCAAAAACGGCTGATTTTCGACAAAAGAGATAACACCCCCCATTACGTCATGCTTCAGAAATGTGGAAAATGGTCCGTTTTCAAATGTTTTATTTTTGAACGTCAGTTCACATTTGTAGGTGGATCATCAGTGTTAGAGCTAAAATTAGCATGTTTAAAGTGATTTTCATGCTTCCAGGGGCTCGGGAAGTGAAATAAATACCATTTGGAGGCATTTAATGTTCGAGCAAAAACGGCTGATTTTCGACAAAAGAGATAACACCCCCCCATTACGTCATGCTTCAGAAATGTGGAAAATGGTCCGTTTTCAAATGTTTTATTTTTGAACGTCAGTTCACATTTGTAGGTGGATCATCAGTGTTAGAGCTAAAATTAGCATGTTTAAAGTGATTTTCATGCTTCCAGGGGCTCGGTAAGTGAAATAAATACCATTTGGAGGCATTTAATGTTCGAGCAAAAACGGCTGATTTTCGACAAAAGAGATAACACCCCCCATTACGTCATGCTTCAGAAATGTGGAAAATGGTCCGTTTTCAAATGTTTTATTTTTGAACGTCAGTTCACATTTGTAGGTGGATCATCAGTGTTAGAGCTAAAATTAGCATGTTTAAAGTGATTTTCATGCTTCTTGGGGCCCAAAACACAAGATTTATGGAATGGTTAAAAGTGCATGAAAATGGCCAATTTACTCACTCTGAGTTCTCAAAAAGGGTTTCTTCACCCCGGGAAGTTAATTAAATACCATTTGGAGGCATTTAATGTTCGAGCAAAAACGGCTGATTTTCGACAAAAGAGATAACACCCCCCCATTACGTCATGCTTCAGAAATGTGGAAAATGGTCCGTTTTCAAATGTTTTATTTTTGAACGTCAGTTCACATTTGTAGGTGGATCATCAGTGTTAGAGCTAAAATTAGCATGTTTAAAGTGATTTTCATGCTTCCAGGGGCTCGGGAAGTGAAATAAATACCATTTGGAGGCATTTAATGTTCGAGCAAAAACGGCTGATTTTCGACAAAAGAGATAACACCCCCCCATTACGTCATGCTTCAGAAATGTGGAAAATGGTCCGTTTTCAAATGTTTTATTTTTGAACGTCAGTTCACATTTGTAGGTGGATCATCAATGTTAGAGCTAAAATTAGCATGTTTAAAGTGATTTTCATGCTTCCAGGGGCCCAAAACACAAGATTTATGGAATGGTTAAAAGTGCATGAAAATGGCCAATTTACTCACTCTGAGTTCTCAAAAAGGGTTTCTTCACCCCGGGAAGTTAATTAAATACCATTTGGAGGCATTTAATGTTAGAGCAAAAACGGCTGATTTTCGACAAAAGAGATAACACCCCCCATTACGTCATGCTTCAGAAATGTGGAAAATGGTCCGTTTTCAAATGTTTTATTTTTGAACGTCAGTTCACATTTTTAGGTGGATCATCAGTGTTAGAGCTAAAATTAGCATGTTTAAAGTGATTTTCATGCTTCCAGGGGCTCGGGAAGTGAAATAAATACCATTTGGAGGCATTTAATGTTCGAGCAAAAACGGCTGATTTTCGACAAAAGAGATAACACCCCCCCATTACGTCATGCTTCAGAAATGTGGAAAATGGTCCGTTTTCAAATGTTTTATTTTTGAACGTCAGTTCACATTTGTAGGTGGATCATCAGTGTTAGAGCTAAAATTAGCATGTTTAAAGTGATTTTCATGCTTCCAGGGGCTCGGTAAGTGAAATAAATACCATTTGGAGGCATTTAATGTTCGAGCAAAAACGGCTGATTTTCGACAAAAGAGATAACACCCCCCATTACGTCATGCTTCAGAAATGTGGAAAATGGTCCGTTTTCAAATGTTTTATTTTTGAACGTCAGTTCACATTTGTAGGTGGATCATCAGTGTTAGAGCTAAAATTAGCATGTTTAAAGTGATTTTCATGCTTCTTGGGGCCCAAAACACAAGATTTATGGAATGGTTAAAAGTGCATGAAAATGGCCAATTTACTCACTCTGAGTTCTCAAAAAGGGTTTCTTCACCCCGGGAAGTTAATTAAATACCATTTGGAGGCATTTAATGTTCGAGCAAAAACGGCTGATTTTCGACAAAAGAGATAACACCCCCCCATTACGTCATGCTTCAGAAATGTGGAAAATGGTCCGTTTTCAAATGTTTTATTTTTGAACGTCAGTTCACATTTGTAGGTGGATCATCAGTGTTAGAGCTAAAATTAGCATGTTTAAAGTGATTTTCATGCTTCCAGGGGCTCGGGAAGAGAAATAAATACCATTTGGAGGCATTTAATGTTCGAGCAAAAACGGCTGATTTTCGACAAAAGAGATAACACCCCCCCATTACGTCATGCTTCAGAAATGTGGAAAATGGTCCGTTTTCAAATGTTTTATTTTTGAACGTCAGTTCACATTTGTAGGTGGATCATCAATGTTAGAGCTAAAATTAGCATGTTTAAAGTGATTTTCATGCTTCCAGGGGCCCAAAACACAAGATTTATGGAATGGTTAAAAGTGCATGAAAATGGCCAATTTACTCACTCTGAGTTCTCAAAAAGGGTTTCTTCACCCCGGGAAGTTAATTAAATACCATTTGGAGGCATTTAATGTTAGAGCAAAAACGGCTGATTTTCGACAAAAGAGATAACACCCCCCCATTACGTCATGCTTCAGAAATGTGGAAAATGGTCCGTTTTCAAATGTTTTATTTTTGAACGTCAGTTCACATTTGTAGGTGGATCATCAGTGTTAGAGCTAAAATTAGCATGTTTAAAGTGATTTTCATGCTTCCAGGGGCTCAGGAAGTGAAATAAATACCATTTGGAGGCATTTAATGTTCGAGCAAAAACGGCTGATTTTCCACAAAAGAGATAACACCCCCCCATTACGTCATGCTTCAGAAATGTGGAAAATGGTCCGTTTTCAAATGTTTTATTTTTGAACGTCAGTTCACATTTGTAGGTGGATCATCAGTGTTAGAGCTAAAATTAGCATGTTTAAAGTGATTTTCATGCTTCCAGGGGCCCAAAACAAAAGATTTATGGAATGGTTAAAAGTGCATGAAAATGGCCAATTTACTCACTCTGAGTTCTCAAAAAAGGTTTCTTCACCCCGGGAAGTTAATTAAATACCATTTGGAGGCATTTAATGTTAGAGCAAAAATGGCTGATTTTCGACAAAAGAGATAACACCCCCCCATTACGTCATGCTTCAGAAATGTGGAAAATGGTCCGTTTTCAAATGTTTTATTTTTGAACGTCAGTTCACATTTGTAGGTGGATCATCAGTGTTAGAGCTAAAATTAGCATGTTTAAAGTGATTTTCATGCTTCCAGGGGCCCAAAACACAAGATTTATGGAATGGTTAAAAGTGCATGAAAATGGCCAATTTACTCACTCTGAGTTCTCAAAAAAGGTTTCTTCACCCCGGGAAGTTAATTAAATACCATTTGGAGGCATTTAATGTTAGAGCAAAAACGGCTGATTTTCGACAAAAGAGATAACACCCCCCCATTACGTCATGCTTCAGAAATGTGGAAAATGGTCCGTTTTCAAATGTTTTATTTTTGAACGTCAGTTCACATTTGTAGGTGGATCATCAGTGTTAGAGCTAAAATTAGCATGTTTAAAGTGATTTTCATGCTTCCAGGGGCTCGGGAAGTGAAATAAATACCATTTGGAGGCATTTAATGTTCGAGCAAAAACGGCTGATTTTCCACAAAAGAGATAACACCCCCCCATTACGTCATGCTTCAGAAATGTGGAAAATGGTCCGTTTTCAAATGTTTTATTTTTGAACGTCAGTTCACATTTGTAGGTGGATCATCAGTGTTAGAGCTAAAATTAGCATGTTTAAAGTGATTTTCATGCTTCCAGGGGCTCTGGAAGTTAATTAAATACCATTTGGAGGCATTTAATGTTCGAGCAAAAACGGCTGATTTTCCACAAAAGAGATAACACCCCCCCATTACGTCATGCTTCAGAAATGTGGAAAATGGTCCGTTTTCAAATGTTTTATTTTTGAACGTCAGTTCACATTTGTAGGTGGATCATCAGTGTTAGAGCTAAAATTAGCATGTTTAAAGTGATTTTCATGCTTTCAGGGGCCCAAAACACAAGATTTATGGAATGGTTAAAAGTGCATGAAAATGGCCAATTTACTCACTCTGAGTTCTCAAAAAGGGTTTCTTCACCCCGGGAAGTTAATTAAATACCATTTGGAGGCATTTAATGTTCGAGCAAAAACGGCTGATTTTCGACAAAAGAGATAACACCCCCCCATTACGTCATGCTTCAGAAATGTGGAAAATGGTCCGTTTTCAAATGTTTTATTTTTGAACGTCAGTTCACATTTGTAGGTGGATCATCAGTGTTAGAGCTAAAATTAGCATGTTTAAAGTGATTTTCATGCTTCCAGGGGCTCGGGAAGTTAATTAAATACCATTTGGAGGCATTTAATGTTCGAGCAAAAACGGCTGATTTTCGACAAAAGAGATAACACCCCCCCATTACGTCATGCTTCAGAAATGTGGAAAATGGTCGGTTTTCAAATGTTTTATTTTTGAACGTCAGTTCACATTTGTAGGTGGATCATCAGTGTTAGAGCTAAAATTAGCATGTTTAAAGTGATTTTCATGCTTCCAGGGGACCAAAACACAAGATTTATGGAATGGTTAAAAGTGCATGAAAATGGCCAATTTACTCACTCTGAGTTCTCAAAAAGGGTTTCTTCACCCCGGGAAGTTAATTAAATACCATTTGGAGGATTTTAATGTTCGAGCAAAAACGGCTGATTTTCGACAAAAGAGATAACACCCCCCCCCATTACGTCATGCTTCAGAAATGTGGAAAATGGTCCATTTTCAAATGTTTTATTTTTGAACGTCAGTTCACATTTGTAGGTGGATCATCAGTGTTAGAGCTAAAATTAGCATGTTTAAAGTGATTTTCATGCTTCCAGGGGCTCGGGAAGTGAAATAAATACCATTTGGAGGCATTTAATGTTCGAGCAAAAACGGCTGATTTTCGACAAAAGAGATAACACCCCCCCATTACGTCATGCTTCAGAAATGTGGAAAATGGTCCGTTTTCAAATGTTTTATTTTTGAACGTCAGTTCACATTTGTAGGTGGATCATCAGTGTTAGAGCTAAAATTAGCATGTTTAAAGTGATTTTCATGCTTCCAGGGGCCCAAAACACAAGATTTATGGAATGGTTAAAAGTGCATGAAAATGGCCAATTTACTCACTCTGAGTTCTCAAAAAGGGTTTCTTCACCCCAGGAAGTTAATTAAATACCATTTGGAGGCATTTAATGTTAGAGCAAAAACGGCTGATTTTCGACAAAAGAGATAACACCCCCCCATTACGTCATGCTTCAGAAATGTGGAAAATGGTCCGTTTTCAAATGTTTTATTTTTGAACGTCAGTTCACATTTGTAGGTGGATCATCAGTGTTAGAGCTAAAATTAGCATGTTTAAAGTGATTTTCATGCTTCCAGGGGCCCAAAACACAAGATTTATGGAATGGTTAAAAGTGCATGAAAATGGCCAATTTACTCACTCTGAGTTCTCAAAAGGGTTTCTTCACCCCGGGAAGTTAATTAAATACCATTTGGAGGCATTTAATGTTCGAGCAAAAACGGCTGATTTTCGACAAAAGAGATAACACCCCCCATTACGTCATGCTTCAGAAATGTGGAAAATGGTCCGTTTTCAAATGTTTTATTTTTGAACGTCAGTTCACATTTGTAGGTGGATCATCAGTGTTAGAGCTAAAATTAGCATGTTTAAAGTGATTTTCATGCTTCCAGGGGCCCAAAACACAAGATTTATGGAATGGTTGAAAGTGCATGAAAATGGCCAATTTACTCACTCTGAGTTCTCAAAAAGGGTTTCTTCACCCCGGGAAGTTAATTAAATACCATTTGGAGGCATTTAATGTTAGAGCAAAAACGGCTGATTTTCGACAAAAGAGATAACACCCCCCCATTACGTCATGCTTCAGAAATGTGGAAAATGGTCCGTTTTCAAATGTTTTATTTTTGAACGTCAGTTCACATTTGTAGGTGGATCATCAGTGTTAGAGCTAAAATTAGCATGTTTAAAGTGATTTTCATGCTTCCAGGGGCTCGGGAAGTGAAATAAATACCATTTGGAGGCATTTAATGTTCGAGCAAAAACGGCTGATTTTCCACAAAAGAGATAACACCCCCCCCATTACGTCATGCTTCAGAAATGTGGAAAATGGTCCGTTTTCAAATGTTTTATTTTTGAACGTCAGTTCACATTTGTAGGTGGATCATCAGTGTTAGAGCTAAAATTAGCATGTTTAAAGTGATTTTCATGCTTCCAGGGGCTCTGGAAGTTAATTAAATACCATTTGGAGGCATTTAATGTTCGAGCAAAAACGGCTGATTTTCCACAAAAGAGATAACACCCCCCCATTACGTCATGCTTCAGAAATGTGGAAAATGGTCCGTTTTCAAATGTTTTATTTTTGAACATCAGTTCACATTTGTAGGTGGATCATCAGTGTTAGAGCTAAAATTAGCATGTTTAAAGTGATTTTCATGCTTCCAGGGGCCCAAAACACAAGATTTATGGAATGGTTAAAAGTGCATGAAAATGGCCAATTTACTCACTCTGAGTTCTCAAAAAGGGTTTCTTCACCCCGGGAAGTTAATTAAATACCATTTGGAGGTATTTAATGTTCGAGCAAAAACGGCTGATTTTCGACAAAAGAGATAACACCCCCCCATTACGTCATGCTTCAGAAATGTGGAAAATGGTCCGTTTTCAAATGTTTTATTTTTGAACGTCAGTTCACATTTGTAGGTGGATCATCAGTGTTAGAGCTAAAATTAGCATGTTTAAAGTGATTTTCATGCTTCCAGGGGCTCGGGAAGTTAATTAAATACCATTTGGAGGCATTTAATGTTCGAGCAAAAACGGCTGATTTTCGACAAAAGAGATAACACCCCCCCATTACGTCATGCTTCAGAAATGTGGAAAATGGTCCGTTTTCAAATGTTTTATTTTTGAACGTCAGTTCACATTTGTAGGTGGATCATCAGTGTTAGAGCTAAAATTAGCATGTTTAAAGTGATTTTCATGCTTCCAGGGGCTCGGGAAGTTAATTAAATACCTTTTGGAGGCATTTAATGTTCGAGCAAAAACGGCTGATTTTCCACAAAAGAGATAACACCCCCCCATTACGTCATGCTTCAGAAATGTGGAAAATTGTCCGTTTTCAAATGTTTTATTTTTGAACGTCAGTTCACATTTGTAGGTGGATCATCAGTGTTAGAGCTAAAATTAGCATGTTTAAAGTGATTTTCATGCTTCCAGGGGCTCGGGAAGTTAATTAAATACCATTTGGAGGCATTTAACGTTCGAGCAAAAACGGCTGATTTTCGACAAAAGAGATAACACCCCCCCATTACGTCATGCTTCAGAAATGTGGAAAATGGTCCGTTTTCAAATGTTTTATTTTTGAACGTCAGTTCACATTTGTAGGTGGATCATCAGTGTTAGAGCTAAAATTAGCATGTTTAAAGTGATTTTCATGCTTCCAGGGGCCCAAAACACAAGATTTATGGAATGGTTAAAAGTGCATGAAAATGGCCAATTTTCTCACTCTGAGTTCTCAAAAAGGGTTTCTTCACCCCGGGAAGTTAATTAAATACCATTTGGAGGCATTTAATGTTCGAGCAAAAACGGCTGATTTTCCACAAAAGAGATAACACCCCCCCATTACGTCATGCTTCAGAAATGTGGAAAATGGTCCGTTTTCAAATGTTTTATTTTTGAACGTCAGTTCACATTTGTAGGTGGATCATCAGTGTTAGAGCTAAAATTAGCATGTTTAAAGTGATTTTCATGCTTCCAGGGGCTCGGGAAGTTAATTAAATACCATTTGGAGGCATTTAATGTTCGAGCAAAAACGGCTGATTTTCGACAAAAGAGATAACACCCCCCCATTACGTCATGCTTCAGAAATGTGGAAAATGGTCCGTTTTCAAATGTTTTATTTTTGAACGTCAGTTCACATTTGTAGGTGGATCATCAGTGTTAGAGCTAAAATTAGCATGTTTAAAGTGATTTTCATGCTTCCAGGGGCCCAAAACACAAGATTTATGGAATGGTTAAAAGTGCATGAAAATGGCCAATTTACTCACTCTGAGTTCTCAAAAAGGGTTTCTTCACCCCGGGAAGTTAATTAAATACCCTTTGGAGGCATTTAATGTTAGAGCAAAAACGGCAGATTTTCGACAAAAGAGATAACACCCCCCCATTACGTCATGCTTCAGAAATGTGGAAAATGATCCGTTTTCAAATGTTTTATTTTTGAACCTCAGTTCACATTTGTAGGTGGATCATCAGTGTTAGAGCTAAAATTAGCATGTTTAAAGTGATTTTCATGCTTCCAGGGGCTCGGGAAGTTAATTAAATACCATTTGGAGGCATTTAATGTTCGAGCAAAAACGGCTGATTTTCGACAAAAGAGATAACACCCCCCCATTACGTCATGCTTCAGAAATGTGGAAAATGGTCCGTTTTCAAATGTTTTATTTTTGAACGTCAGTTCACATTTGTAGGTGGATCATCAGTGTTAGAGCTAAAATTAGCATGTTTAAAGTGATTTTCATGCTTCCAGGGGCCCAAAACACAAGATTTATGGAATGGTTAAAAGTGCATGAAAATGGCCAATTTACTCACTCTGAGTTCTCAAAAAGGGTTTCTTCACCCCGGGAAGTTAATTAAATACCATTTGGAGGCATTTAATGTTAGAGCAAAAACGGCTGATTTTCGACAAAAGAGATAACACCCCCCCATTACGTCATGCTTCAGATATGTGGAAAATGGTCCGTTTTCAAATGTTTTATTTTTGAACGTCAGTTCACATTTGTAGGTGGATCATCAGTGTTAGAGCTAAAATTAGCATGTTTAAAGTGATTTTCATGCTTCCAGGGGCCCAAAACACAAGATTTATGGAATGGTTAAAAGTGCATGAAAATGGCCAATTTACTCACTCTGAGTTCTCAAAAAGGGTTTCTTCACCCCGGGAAGTTAATTAAATACCATTTGGAGGCATTTAATGTTAGAGCAAAAACGGCTGATTTTCGACAAAAGAGATAACACCCCCCATTACGTCATGCTTCAGAAATGTGGAAAATGGTCCGTTTTCAAATGTTTTATTTTTGAACGTCAGTTCACATTTGTAGGTGGATCATCAGTGTTAGAGCTAAAATTAGCATGTTTAAAGTGATTTTCATGCTTCCAGGGGCTCGGGAAGTGAAATAAATACCATTTGGAGGCATTTAATGTTCGAGCAAAAACGGCTGATTTTCGACAAAAGAGATAACACCCCCCCATTACGTCATGCTTCAGAAATGTGGAAAATGGTCCGTTTTCAAATGTTTTATTTTTGAACGTCAGTTCACATTTGTAGGTGGATCATCAGTGTTAGAGCTAAAATTAGCATGTTTAAAGTGATTTTCATGCTTCCAGGGGCTCGGTAAGTGAAATAAATACCATTTGGAGGCATTTAATGTTCGAGCAAAAACGGCTGATTTTCGACAAAAGAGATAACACCCCCCATTACGTCATGCTTCAGAAATGTGGAAAATGGTCCGTTTTCAAATGTTTTATTTTTGAACGTCAGTTCACATTTGTAGGTGGATCATCAGTGTTAGAGCTAAAATTAGCATGTTTAAAGTGATTTTCATGCTTCTTGGGGCCCAAAACACAAGATTTATGGAATGGTTAAAAGTGCATGAAAATGGCCAATTTACTCACTCTGAGTTCTCAAAAAGGGTTTCTTCACCCCGGGAAGTTAATTAAATACCATTTGGAGGCATTTAATGTTCGAGCAAAAACGGCTGATTTTCGACAAAAGAGATAACACCCCCCCATTACGTCATGCTTCAGAAATGTGGAAAATGGTCCGTTTTCAAATGTTTTATTTTAGAACATCAGTTCACATTTGTAGGTGGATCATCAGTGTTAGAGCTAAAATTAGCATGTTTAAAGTGATTTTCATGCTTCCAGGGGCTCGGGAAGTGAAATAAATACCATTTGGAGGCATTTAATGTTCGAGCAAAAACGGCTGATTTTCGACAAAAGAGATAACACCCCCCCATTACGTCATGCTTCAGAAATGTGGAAAATGGTCCGTTTTCAAATGTTTTATTTTTGAACGTCAGTTCACATTTGTAGGTGGATCATCAATGTTAGAGCTAAAATTAGCATGTTTAAAGTGATTTTCATGCTTCCAGGGGCCCAAAACACAAGATTTATGGAATGGTTAAAAGTGCATGAAAATGGCCAATTTACTCACTCTGAGTTCTCAAAAAGGGTTTCTTCACCCCGGGAAGTTAATTAAATACCATTTGGAGGCATTTAATGTTAGAGCAAAAACGGCTGATTTTCGACAAAAGAGATAACACCCCCCATTACGTCATGCTTCAGAAATGTGGAAAATGGTCCGTTTTTAAATGTTTTATTTTTGAACGTCAGTTCACATTTGTAGGTGGATCATCAGTGTTAGAGCTAAAATTAGCATGTTTAAAGTGATTTTCATGCTTCCAGGGGCTCGGGAAGTGAAATAAATACCATTTGGAGGCATTTAATGTTCGAGCAAAAACGGCTGATTTTCGACAAAAGAGATAACACCCCCCCATTACGTCATGCTTCAGAAATGTGGAAAATGGTCCGTTTTCAAATGTTTTATTTTTGAACGTCAGTTCACATTTGTAGGTGGATCATCAGTGTTAGAGCTAAAATTAGCATGTTTAAAGTGATTTTCATGCTTCCAGGGGCTCGGTAAGTGAAATAAATACCATTTGGAGGCATTTAATGTTCGAGCAAAAACGGCTGATTTTCGACAAAAGAGATAACACCCCCCATTACGTCATGCTTCAGAAATGTGGAAAATGGTCCGTTTTCAAATGTTTTATTTTTGAACGTCAGTTCACATTTGTAGGTGGATCATCAGTGTTAGAGCTAAAATTAGCATGTTTAAAGTGATTTTCATGCTTCTTGGGGCCCAAAACACAAGATTTATGGAATGGTTAAAAGTGCATGAAAATGGCCAATTTACTCACTCTGAGTTCTCAAAAAGGGTTTCTTCACCCCGGGAAGTTAATTAAATACCATTTGGAGGCATTTAATGTTAGAGCAAAAACGGCTGATTTTCGACAAAAGAGATAACACCCCCCATTACGTCATGCTTCAGAAATGTGGAAAATGGTCCGTTTTCAAATGTTTTATTTTTGAACGTCAGTTCACATTTGTAGGTGGATCATCAGTGTTAGAGCTAAAATTAGCATGTTTAAAGTGATTTTCATGCTTCCAGGGGCTCGGGAAGTGAAATAAATACCATTTGGAGGCATTTAATGTTCGAGCAAAAACGGCTGATTTTCCACAAAAGAGATAACACCCCCCCATTACGTCATGCTTCAGAAATGTGGAAAATGGTCCGTTTTCAAATGTTTTATTTTTGAACGTCAGTTCACATTTGTAGGTGGATCATCAGTGTTAGAGCTAAAATTAGCATGTTTAAAGTGATTTTCATGCTTCCAGGGGCTCGGTAAGTGAAATAAATACCATTTGGAGGCATTTAATGTTCGAGCAAAAACGGCTGATTTTCGACAAAAGAGATAACACCCCCCATTACGTCATGCTTCAGAAATGTGGAAAATGGTCCGTTTTCAAATGTTTTATTTTTGAACGTCAGTTCACATTTGTAGGTGGATCATCAGTGTTAGAGCTAAAATTAGCATGTTTAAAGTGATTTTCATGCTTCTTGGGGCCCAAAACACAAGATTTATGGAATGGTTAAAAGTGCATGAAAATGGCCAATTTACTCACTCTGAGTTCTCAAAAAGGGTTTCTTCACCCCGGGAAGTTAATTAAATACCATTTGGAGGCATTTAATGTTCGAGCAAAAACGGCTGATTTTCGACAAAAGAGATAACACCCCCCCATTACGTCATGCTTCAGAAATGTGGAAAATGGTCCGTTTTCAAATGTTTTATTTTAGAACATCAGTTCACATTTGTAGGTGGATCATCAGTGTTAGAGCTAAAATTAGCATGTTTAAAGTGATTTTCATGCTTCCAGGGGCTCGGGAAGTGAAATAAATACCATTTGGAGGCATTTAATGTTCGAGCAAAAACGGCTGATTTTCGACAAAAGAGATAACACCCTCCCATTACGTCATGCTTCAGAAATGTGGAAAATGGTCCGTTTTCAAATGTTTTATTTTTGAACGTCAGTTCACATTTGTAGGTGGATCATCAGTGTTAGAGCTAAAATTAGCATGTTTAAAGTGATTTTCATGCTTCCAGGGGCCCAAAACACAAGATTTATGGAATGGTTAAAAGTGCATGAAAATGGCCAATTTACTCACTCTGAGTTCTCAAAAAGGGTTTCTTCACCCCGGGAAGTTAATTAAATACCCTTTGGAGGCATTTAATGTTAGAGCAAAAACGGCAGATTTTCGACAAAAGAGATAACACCCCCCCATTACGTCATGCTTCAGAAATGTGGAAAATGATCCGTTTTCAAATGTTTTATTTTTGAACGTCAGTTCACATTTGTAGGTGGATCATCAGTGTTAGAGCTAAAATTAGCATGTTTAAAGTGATTTTCATGCTTCCAGGGGCTCGGGAAGTTAATTAAATACCATTTGGAGGCATTTAATGTTCGAGCAAAAACGGCTGATTTTCGACAAAAGAGATAACACCCCCCCATTACGTCATGCTTCAGAAATGTGGAAAATGGTCCGTTTTCAAATGTTTTATTTTTGAACGTCAGTTCACATTTGTAGGTGGATCATCAGTGTTAGAGCTAAAATTAGCATGTTTAAAGTGATTTTCATGCTTCCAGGGGCCCAAAACACAAGATTTATGGAATGGTTAAAAGTGCATGAAAATGGCCAATTTACTCACTCTGAGTTCTCAAAAAGGGTTTCTTCACCCCGGGAAGTTAATTAAATACCATTTGGAGGCATTTAATGTTAGAGCAAAAACGGCTGATTTTCGACAAAAGAGATAACACCCCCCCATTACGTCATGCTTCAGATATGTGGAAAATGGTCCGTTTTCAAATGTTTTATTTTTGAACGTCAGTTCACATTTGTAGGTGGATCATCAGTGTTAGAGCTAAAATTAGCATGTTTAAAGTGATTTTCATGCTTCCAGGGGCCCAAAACACAAGATTTATGGAATGGTTAAAAGTGCATGAAAATGGCCAATTTACTCACTCTGAGTTCTCAAAAAGGGTTTCTTCACCCCGGGAAGTTAATTAAATACCATTTGGAGGCATTTAATGTTAGAGCAAAAACGGCTGATTTTCGACAAAAGAGATAACACCCCCCATTACGTCATGCTTCAGAAATGTGGAAAATGGTCCGTTTTCAAATGTTTTATTTTTGAACGTCAGTTCACATTTGTAGGTGGATCATCAGTGTTAGAGCTAAAATTAGCATGTTTAAAGCGATTTTCATGCTTCCAGGGGCTCGGTAAGTGAAATAAATACCATTTGGAGGCATTTAATGTTCGAGCAAAAACGGCTGATTTTCGACAAAAGAGATAACACCCCCCATTACGTCATGCTTCAGAAATGTGGAAAATGGTCCGTTTTCAAATGTTTTATTTTTGAACGTCAGTTCACATTTGTAGGTGGATCATCAGTGTTAGAGCTAAAATTAGCATGTTTAAAGTGATTTTCATGCTTCTTGGGGCCCAAAACACAAGATTTATGGAATGGTTAAAAGTGCATGAAAATGGCCAATTTACTCACTCTGAGTTCTCAAAAAGGGTTTCTTCACCCCGGGAAGTTAATTAAATACCATTTGGAGGCATTTAATGTTCGAGCAAAAACGGCTGATTTTCGACAAAAGAGATAACACCCCCCCATTACGTCATGCTTCAGAAATGTGGAAAATGGTCCGTTTTCAAATGTTTTATTTTAGAACATCAGTTCACATTTGTAGGTGGATCATCAGTGTTAGAGCTAAAATTAGCATGTTTAAAGTGATTTTCATGCTTCCAGGGGCTCGGGAAGTGAAATAAATACCATTTGGAGGCATTTAATGTTCGAGCAAAAACGGCTGATTTTCGACAAAAGAGATAACACCCCCCCATTACGTCATGCTTCAGAAATGTGGAAAATGGTCCGTTTTCAAATGTTTTATTTTTGAACGTCAGTTCACATTTGTAGGTGGATCATCAATGTTAGAGCTAAAATTAGCATGTTTAAAGTGATTTTCATGCTTCCAGGGGCCCAAAACACAAGATTTATGGAATGGTTAAAAGTGCATGAAAATGGCCAATTTACTCACTCTGAGTTCTCAAAAAGGGTTTCTTCACCCCGGGAAGTTAATTAAATACCATTTGGAGGCATTTAATGTTAGAGCAAAAACGGCTGATTTTCGACAAAAGAGATAACACCCCCCATTACGTCATGCTTCAGAAATGTGGAAAATGGTCCGTTTTTAAATGTTTTATTTTTGAACGTCAGTTCACATTTGTAGGTGGATCATCAGTGTTAGAGCTAAAATTAGCATGTTTAAAGTGATTTTCATGCTTCCAGGGGCTCGGGAAGTGAAATAAATACCATTTGGAGGCATTTAATGTTCGAGCAAAAACGGCTGATTTTCGACAAAAGAGATAACACCCCCCCATTACGTCATGCTTCAGAAATGTGGAAAATGGTCCGTTTTCAAATGTTTTATTTTTGAACGTCAGTTCACATTTGTAGGTGGATCATCAGTGTTAGAGCTAAAATTAGCATGTTTAAAGTGATTTTCATGCTTCCAGGGGCTCGGTAAGTGAAATAAATACCATTTGGAGGCATTTAATGTTCGAGCAAAAACGGCTGATTTTCGACAAAAGAGATAACACCCCCCATTACGTCATGCTTCAGAAATGTGGAAAATGGTCCGTTTTCAAATGTTTTATTTTTGAACGTCAGTTCACATTTGTAGGTGGATCATCAGTGTTAGAGCTAAAATTAGCATGTTTAAAGTGATTTTCATGCTTCTTGGGGCCCAAAACACAAGATTTATGGAATGGTTAAAAGTGCATGAAAATGGCCAATTTACTCACTCTGAGTTCTCAAAAAGGGTTTCTTCACCCCGGGAAGTTAATTAAATACCATTTGGAGGCATTTAATGTTAGAGCAAAAACGGCTGATTTTCGACAAAAGAGATAACACCCCCCATTACGTCATGCTTCAGAAATGTGGAAAATGGTCCGTTTTCAAATGTTTTATTTTTGAACGTCAGTTCACATTTGTAGGTGGATCATCAGTGTTAGAGCTAAAATTAGCATGTTTAAAGTGATTTTCATGCTTCCAGGGGCTCGGGAAGTGAAATAAATACCATTTGGAGGCATTTAATGTTCGAGCAAAAACGGCTGATTTTCCACAAAAGAGATAACACCCCCCCATTACGTCATGCTTCAGAAATGTGGAAAATGGTCCGTTTTCAAATGTTTTATTTTTGAACGTCAGTTCACATTTGTAGGTGGATCATCAGTGTTAGAGCTAAAATTAGCATGTTTAAAGTGATTTTCATGCTTCCAGGGGCTCGGTAAGTGAAATAAATACCATTTGGAGGCATTTAATGTTCGAGCAAAAACGGCTGATTTTCGACAAAAGAGATAACACCCCCCATTACGTCATGCTTCAGAAATGTGGAAAATGGTCCGTTTTCAAATGTTTTATTTTTGAACGTCAGTTCACATTTGTAGGTGGATCATCAGTGTTAGAGCTAAAATTAGCATGTTTAAAGTGATTTTCATGCTTCTTGGGGCCCAAAACACAAGATTTATGGAATGGTTAAAAGTGCATGAAAATGGCCAATTTACTCACTCTGAGTTCTCAAAAAGGGTTTCTTCACCCCGGGAAGTTAATTAAATACCATTTGGAGGCATTTAATGTTCGAGCAAAAACGGCTGATTTTCGACAAAAGAGATAACACCCCCCCATTACGTCATGCTTCAGAAATGTGGAAAATGGTCCGTTTTCAAATGTTTTATTTTAGAACATCAGTTCACATTTGTAGGTGGATCATCAGTGTTAGAGCTAAAATTAGCATGTTTAAAGTGATTTTCATGCTTTCAGGGGCTCGGGAAGTGAAATAAATACCATTTGGAGGCATTTAATGTTCGAGCAAAAACGGCTGATTTTCGACAAAAGAGATAACACCCTCCCATTACGTCATGCTTCAGAAATGTGGAAAATGGTCCGTTTTCAAATGTTTTATTTTTGAACGTCAGTTCACATTTGTAGGTGGATCATCAGTGTTAGAGCTAAAATTAGCATGTTTAAAGTGATTTTCATGCTTCTTGGGGCCCAAAACACAAGATTTATGGAATGGTTAAAAGTGCATGAAAATGGCCAATTTACTCACTCTGAGTTCTCAAAAAGGGTTTCTTCACCCCGGGAAGTTAATTAAATACCATTTGGAGGCATTTAATGTTAGAGCAAAAACGGCTGATTTTCGACAAAAGAGATAACACCCCCCATTACGTCATGCTTCAGAAATGTGGAAAATGGTCCGTTTTCAAATGTTTTATTTTTGAACGTCCGTTCACATTTGTAGGTGGATCATCAGTGTTAGAGCTAAAATTAGCATGTTTAAAGTGATTTTCATGCTTCCAGGGGCTCGGGAAGTGAAATAAATACCATTTGGAGGCATTTAATGTTCGAGCAAAAACGGCTGATTTTCCACAAAAGAGATAACACCCCCCCATTACGTCATGCTTCAGAAATGTGGAAAATGGTCCGTTTTCAAATGTTTTATTTTTGAACGTCAGTTCACATTTGTAGGTGGATCATCAGTGTTAGAGCTAAAATTAGCATGTTTAAAGTGATTTTCATGCTTCCAGGGGCTCGGTAAGTGAAATAAATACCATTTGGAGGCATTTAATGTTCGAGCAAAAACGGCTGATTTTCGACAAAAGAGATAACACCCCCCATTACGTCATGCTTCAGAAATGTGGAAAATGGTCCGTTTTCAAATGTTTTATTTTTGAACGTCAGTTCACATTTGTAGGTGGATCATCAGTGTTAGAGCTAAAATTAGCATGTTTAAAGTGATTTTCATGCTTCTTGGGGCCCAAAACACAAGATTTATGGAATGGTTAAAAGTGCATGAAAATGGCCAATTTACTCACTCTGAGTTCTCAAAAAGGGTTTCTTCACCCCGGGAAGTTAATTAAATACCATTTGGAGGCATTTAATGTTAGAGCAAAAACGGCTGATTTTCGACAAAAGAGATAACACCCCCCATTACGTCATGCTTCAGAAATGTGGAAAATGGTCCGTTTTCAAATGTTTTATTTTTGAACGTCAGTTCACATTTGTAGGTGGATCATCAGTGTTAGAGCTAAAATTAGCATGTTTAAAGTGATTTTCATGCTTCCAGGGGCCCAAAACACAAGATTTATGGAATGGTTAAAAGTGCATGAAAATGGCCAATTTACTCACTCTGAGTTCTCAAAAAGGGTTTCTTCACCCCGGGAAGTTAATTAAATACCATTTGGAGGCATTTAATGTTAGAGCAAAAACGGCTGATTTTCGACAAAAGAGATAACACCCCCCATTACGTCATGCTTCAGAAATGTGGAAAATGGTCCGTTTTCAAATGTTTTATTTTTGAACGTCAGTTCACATTTGTAGGTGGATCATCAGTGTTAGAGCTAAAATTAGCATGTTTAAAGTGATTTTCATGCTTCCAGGGGCTCGGGAAGTGAAATAAATACCATTTGGAGGCATTTAATGTTCGAGCAAAAACGGCTGATTTTCCACAAAAGAGATAACACCCCCCCATTACGTCATGCTTCAGAAATGTGGAAAATGGTCCGTTTTCAAATGTTTTATTTTTGAACGTCAGTTCACATTTGTAGGTGGATCATCAGTGTTAGAGCTAAAATTAGCATGTTTAAAGTGATTTTCATGCTTCCAGGGGCTCGGTAAGTGAAATAAATACCATTTGGAGGCATTTAATGTTCGAGCAAAAACGGCTGATTTTCGACAAAAGAGATAACACCCCCCATTACGTCATGCTTCAGAAATGTGGAAAATGGTCCGTTTTCAAATGTTTTATTTTTGAACGTCAGTTCACATTTGTAGGTGGATCATCAGTATAAGAGCTAAAATTAGCATGTTTAAAGTGATTTTCATGCTTCTTGGGGCCCAAAACACAAGATTTATGGAATGGTTAAAAGTGCATGAAAATGGCCAATTTACTCACTCTGAGTTCTCAAAAAGGGTTTCTTCACCCCGGGAAGTTAATTAAATACCATTTGGAGGCATTTAATGTTAGAGCAAAAACGGCTGATTTTCGACAAAAGAGATAACACCCCCCATTACGTCATGCTTCAGAAATGTGGAAAATAGTCCGTTTTCAAATGTTTTATTTTTGAACGTCAGTTCACATTTGTAGGTGGATCATCAGTGTTAGAGCTAAAATTAGCATGTTTAAAGTGATTTTCATGCTTCCAGGGGCCCAAAACACAAGATTTATGGAATGGTTAAAAGTGCATGAAAATGGCCAATTTACTCACTCTGAGTTCTCAAAAAGGGTTTCTTCACCCCGGGAAGTTAATTAAATACCATTTGGAGGCATTTAATGTTAGAGCAAAAACGGCTGATTTTCGACAAAAGAGATAACACCCCCCATTACGTCATGCTTCAGAAATGTGGAAAATGGTCCGTTTTCAAATGTTTTATTTTTGAACGTCAGTTCACATTTGTAGGTGGATCATCAGTGTTAGAGCTAAAATTAGCATGTTTAAAGTGATTTTCATGCTTCCAGGGGCTCGGGAAGTGAAATAAATACCATTTGGAGGCATTTAATGTTCGAGCAAAAACGGCTGATTTTCGACAAAAGAGATAACACCCCCCCATTACGTCATGCTTCAGAAATGTGGAAAATGGTCCGTTTTCAAATGTTTTATTTTTGAACGTCAGTTCACATTTGTAGGTGGATCATCAGTGTTAGAGCTAAAATTAGCATGTTTAAAGTGATTTTCATGCTTCCAGGGGCTCGGTAAGTGAAATAAATACCATTTGGAGGCATTTAATGTTCGAGCAAAAACGGCTGATTTTCGACAAAAGAGATAACACCCCCCATTACGTCATGCTTCAGAAATGTGGAAAATGGTCCGTTTTCAAATGTTTTATTTTTGAACGTCAGTTCACATTTGTAGGTGGATCATCAGTGTTAGAGCTAAAATTAGCATGTTTAAAGTGATTTTCATGCTTCTTGGGGCCCAAAACACAAGATTTATGGAATGGTTAAAAGTGCATGAAAATGGCCAATTTACTCACTCTGAGTTCTCAAAAAGGGTTTCTTCACCCCGGGAAGTTAATTAAATACCATTTGGAGGCATTTAATGTTCGAGCAAAAACGGCTGATTTTCGACAAAAGAGATAACACCCCCCCATTACGTCATGCTTCAGAAATGTGGAAAATGGTCCGTTTTCAAATGTTTTATTTTAGAACATCAGTTCACATTTGTAGGTGGATCATCAGTGTTAGAGCTAAAATTAGCATGTTTAAAGTGATTTTCATGCTTCCAGGGGCTCGGGAAGTGAAATAAATACCATTTGGAGGCATTTAATGTTCGAGCAAAAACGGCTGATTTTCGACAAAAGAGATAACACCCCCCCATTACGTCATGCTTCAGAAATGTGGAAAATGGTCCGTTTTCAAATGTTTTATTTTTGAACGTCAGTTCACATTTGTAGGTGGATCATCAATGTTAGAGCTAAAATTAGCATGTTTAAAGTGATTTTCATGCTTCCAGGGGCCCAAAACACAAGATTTATGGAATGGTTAAAAGTGCATGAAAATGGCCAATTTACTCACTCTGAGTTCTCAAAAAGGGTTTCTTCACCCCGGGAAGTTAATTAAATACCATTTGGAGGCATTTAATGTTAGAGCAAAAACGGCTGATTTTCGACAAAAGAGATAACACCCCCCATTACGTCATGCTTCAGAAATGTGGAAAATGGTCCGTTTTTAAATGTTTTATTTTTGAACGTCAGTTCACATTTGTAGGTGGATCATCAGTGTTAGAGCTAAAATTAGCATGTTTAAAGTGATTTTCATGCTTCCAGGGGCTCGGGAAGTGAAATAAATACCATTTGGAGGCATTTAATGTTCGAGCAAAAACGGCTGATTTTCGACAAAAGAGATAACACCCCCCCATTACGTCATGCTTCAGAAATGTGGAAAATGGTCCGTTTTCAAATGTTTTATTTTTGAACGTCAGTTCACATTTGTAGGTGGATCATCAGTGTTAGAGCTAAAATTAGCATGTTTAAAGTGATTTTCATGCTTCCAGGGGCTCGGTAAGTGAAATAAATACCATTTGGAGGCATTTAATGTTCGAGCAAAAACGGCTGATTTTCGACAAAAGAGATAACACCCCCCATTACGTCATGCTTCAGAAATGTGGAAAATGGTCCGTTTTCAAATGTTTTATTTTTGAACGTCAGTTCACATTTGTAGGTGGATCATCAGTGTTAGAGCTAAAATTAGCATGTTTAAAGTGATTTTCATGCTTTTTGGGGCCCAAAACACAAGATTTATGGAATGGTTAAAAGTGCATGAAAATGGCCAATTTACTCACTCTGAGTTCTCAAAAAGGGTTTCTTCACCCCGGGAAGTTAATTAAATACCATTTGGAGGCATTTAATGTTAGAGCAAAAACGGCTGATTTTCGACAAAAGAGATAACACCCCCCATTACGTCATGCTTCAGAAATGTGGAAAATGGTCCGTTTTCAAATGTTTTATTTTTGAACGTCAGTTCACATTTGTAGGTGGATCATCAGTGTTAGAGCTAAAATTAGCATGTTTAAAGTGATTTTCATGCTTCCAGGGGCTCGGGAAGTGAAATAAATACCATTTGGAGGCATTTAATGTTCGAGCAAAAACGGCTGATTTTCCACAAAAGAGATAACACCCCCCCATTACGTCATGCTTCAGAAATGTGGAAAATGGTCCGTTTTCAAATGTTTTATTTTTGAACGTCAGTTCACATTTGTAGGTGGATCATCAGTGTTAGAGCTAAAATTAGCATGTTTAAAGTGATTTTCATGCTTCCAGGGGCTCGGTAAGTGAAATAAATACCATTTGGAGGCATTTAATGTTCGAGCAAAAACGGCTGATTTTCGACAAAAGAGATAACACCCCCCATTACGTCATGCTTCAGAAATGTGGAAAATGGTCCGTTTTCAAATGTTTTATTTTTGAACGTCAGTTCACATTTGTAGGTGGATCATCAGTGTTAGAGCTAAAATTAGCATGTTTAAAGTGATTTTCATGCTTCTTGGGGCCCAAAACACAAGATTTATGGAATGGTTAAAAGTGCATGAAAATGGCCAATTTACTCACTCTGAGTTCTCAAAAAGGGTTTCTTCACCCCGGGAAGTTAATTAAATACCATTTGGAGGCATTTAATGTTCGAGCAAAAACGGCTGATTTTCGACAAAAGAGATAACACCCCCCCATTACGTCATGCTTCAGAAATGTGGAAAATGGTCCGTTTTCAAATGTTTTATTTTAGAACATCAGTTCACATTTGTAGGTGGATCATCAGTGTTAGAGCTAAAATTAGCATGTTTAAAGTGATTTTCATGCTTCCAGGGGCTCGGGAAGTGAAATAAATACCATTTGGAGGCATTTAATGTTCGAGCAAAAACGGCTGATTTTCGACAAAAGAGATAACACCCTCCCATTACGTCATGCTTCAGAAATGTGGAAAATGGTCCGTTTTCAAATGTTTTATTTTTGAACGTCAGTTCACATTTGTAGGTGGATCATCAGTGTTAGAGCTAAAATTAGCATGTTTAAAGTGATTTTCATGCTTCCAGGGGCCCAAAACACAAGATTTATGGAATGGTTAAAAGTGCATGAAAATGGCCAATTTACTCACTCTGAGTTCTCAAAAAGGGTTTCTTCACCCCGGGAAGTTAATTAAATACCCTTTGGAGGCATTTAATGTTAGAGCAAAAACGGCAGATTTTCGACAAAAGAGATAACACCCCCCCATTACGTCATGCTTCAGAAATGTGGAAAATGATCCGTTTTCAAATGTTTTATTTTTGAACGTCAGTTCACATTTGTAGGTGGATCATCAGTGTTAGAGCTAAAATTAGCATGTTTAAAGTGATTTTCATGCTTCCAGGGGCTCGGGAAGTTAATTAAATACCATTTGGAGGCATTTAATGTTCGAGCAAAAACGGCTGATTTTCGACAAAAGAGATAACACCCCCCCATTACGTCATGCTTCAGAAATGTGGAAAATGGTCCGTTTTCAAATGTTTTATTTTTGAACGTCAGTTCACATTTGTAGGTGGATCATCAGTGTTAGAGCTAAAATTAGCATGTTTAAAGTGATTTTCATGCTTCCAGGGGCCCAAAACACAAGATTTATGGAATGGTTAAAAGTGCTTGAAAATGGCCAATTTACTCACTCTGAGTTCTCAAAAAGGGTTTCTTCACCCCGGGAAGTTAATTAAATACCATTTGGAGGCATTTAATGTTAGAGCAAAAACGGCTGATTTTCGACAAAAGAGATAACACCCCCCCATTACGTCATGCTTCAGATATGTGGAAAATGGTCCGTTTTCAAATGTTTTATTTTTGAACGTCAGTTCACATTTGTAGGTGGATCATCAGTGTTAGAGCTAAAATTAGCATGTTTAAAGTGATTTTCATGCTTCCAGGGGCCCAAAACACAAGATTTATGGAATGGTTAAAAGTGCATGAAAATGGCCAATTTACTCACTCTGAGTTCTCAAAAAGGGTTTCTTCACCCCGGGAAGTTAATTAAATACCATTTGGAGGCATTTAATGTTAGATCAAAAACGGCTGATTTTCGACAAAAGAGATAACACCCCCCATTACGTCATGCTTCAGAAATGTGGAAAATGGTCCGTTTTCAAATGTTTTATTTTTGAACGTCAGTTCACATTTGTAGGTGGATCATCAGTGTTAGAGCTAAAATTAGCATGTTTAAAGTGATTTTCATGCTTCCAGGGGCTCGGTAAGTGAAATAAATACCATTTGGAGGCATTTAATGTTCGAGCAAAAACGGCTGATTTTCGACAAAAGAGATAACACCCCCCATTACGTCATGCTTCAGAAATGTGGAAAATGGTCCGTTTTCAAATGTTTTATTTTTGAACGTCAGTTCACATTTGTAGGTGGATCATCAGTGTTAGAGCTAAAATTAGCATGTTTAAAGTGATTTTCATGCTTCTTGGGGCCCAAAACACAAGATTTATGGAATGGTTAAAAGTGCATGAAAATGGCCAATTTACTCACTCTGAGTTCTCAAAAAGGGTTTCTTCACCCCGGGAAGTTAATTAAATACCATTTGGAGGCATTTAATGTTAGAGCAAAAACGGCTGATTTTCGACAAAAGAGATAACACCCCCCATTACGTCATGCTTCAGAAATGTGGAAAATGGTCCGTTTTCAAATGTTTTATTTTTGAACGTCAGTTCACATTTGTAGGTGGATCATCAGTGTTAGAGCTAAAATTAGCATGTTTAAAGTGATTTTCATGCTTCCAGGGGCTCGGGAAGTGAAATAAATACCATTTGGAGGCATTTAATGTTCGAGCAAAAACGGCTGATTTTCCACAAAAGAGATAACACCCCCCCATTACGTCATGCTTCAGAAATGTGGAAAATGGTCCGTTTTCAAATGTTTTATTTTTGAACGTCAGTTCACATTTGTAGGTGGATCATCAGTGTTAGAGCTAAAATTAGCATGTTTAAAGTGATTTTCATGCTTCCAGGGGCTCGGTAAGTGAAATAAATACCATTTGGAGGCATTTAATGTTCGAGCAAAAACGGCTGATTTTCGACAAAAGAGATAACACCCCCCATTACGTCATGCTTCAGAAATGTGGAAAATGGTCCGTTTTCAAATGTTTTATTTTTGAACGTCAGTTCACATTTGTAGGTGGATCATCAGTGTTAGAGCTAAAATTAGCATGTTTAAAGTGATTTTCATGCTTCTTGGGGCCCAAAACACAAGATTTATGGAATGGTTAAAAGTGCATGAAAATGGCCAATTTACTCACTCTGAGTTCTCAAAAAGGGTTTCTTCACCCCGGGAAGTTAATTAAATACCATTTGGAGGCATTTAATGTTCGAGCAAAAACGGCTGATTTTCGACAAAAGAGATAACACCCCCCCCATTACGTCATGCTTCAGAAATGTGGAAAAAGGTCCGTTTTCAAATGTTTTATTTTAGAACATCAGTTCACATTTGTAGGTGGATCATCAGTGTTAGAGCTAAAATTAGCATGTTTAAAGTGATTTTCATGCTTCCAGGGGCTCGGGAAGTGAAATAAATACCATTTGGAGGCATTTAATGTTCGAGCAAAAACGGCTGATTTTCGACAAAAGAGATAACACCCTCCCATTACGTCATGCTTCAGAAATGTGGAAAATGGTCCGTTTTCAAATGTTTTATTTTTGAACGTCAGTTCACATTTGTAGGTGGATCATCAGTGTTAGAGCTAAAATTAGCATGTTTAAAGTGATTTTCATGCTTCCAGGGGCCCAAAACACAAGATTTATGGAATGGTTAAAAGTGCATGAAAATGGCCAATTTACTCACTCTGAGTTCTCAAAAAGGGTTTCTTCACCCCGGGAAGTTAATTAAATACCCTTTGGAGGCATTTAATGTTAGAGCAAAAACGGCAGATTTTCGACAAAAGAGATAACACCCCCCCATTACGTCATGCTTCAGAAATGTGGAAAATGATCCGTTTTCAAATGTTTTATTTTTGAACGTCAGTTCACATTTGTAGGTGGATCATCAGTGTTAGAGCTAAAATTAGCATGTTTAAAGTGATTTTCATGCTTCCAGGGGCTCGGGAAGTTAATTAAATACCATTTGGAGGCATTTAATGTTCGAGCAAAAACGGCTGATTTTCGACAAAAGAGATAACACCCCCCCATTACGTCATGCTTCAGAAATGTGGAAAATGGTCCGTTTTCAAATGTTTTATTTTTGAACGTCAGTTCACATTTGTAGGTGGATCATCAGTGTTAGAGCTAAAATTAGCATGTTTAAAGTGATTTTCATGCTTCCAGGGGCCCAAAACACAAGATTTATGGAATGGTTAAAAGTGCATGAAAATGGCCAATTTACTCACTCTGAGTTCTCAAAAAGGGTTTCTTCACCCCGGGAAGTTAATTAAATACCATTTGGAGGCATTTAATGTTAGAGCAAAAACGGCTGATTTTCGACAAAAGAGATAACACCCCCCCATTACGTCATGCTTCAGATATGTGGAAAATGGTCCGTTTTCAAATGTTTTATTTTTGAACGTCAGTTCACATTTGTAGGTGGATCATCAGTGTTAGAGCTAAAATTAGCATGTTTAAAGTGATTTTCATGCTTCCAGGGGCCCAAAACACAAGATTTATGGAATGGTTAAAAGTGCATGAAAATGGCCAATTTACTCACTCTGAGTTCTCAAAAAGGGTTTCTTCACCCCGGGAAGTTAATTAAATACCATTTGGAGGCATTTAATGTTAGATCAAAAACGGCTGATTTTCGACAAAAGAGATAACACCCCCCATTACGTCATGCTTCAGAAATGTGGAAAATGGTCCGTTTTCAAATGTTTTATTTTTGAACGTCAGTTCACATTTGTAGGTGGATCATCAGTGTTAGAGCTAAAATTAGCATGTTTAAAGTGATTTTCATGCTTCCAGGGGCTCGGGAAGTGAAATAAATACCATTTGGAGGCATTTAATGTTCGAGCAAAAACGGCTGATTTTCGACAAAAGAGATAACACCCCCCCCATTACGTCATGCTTCAGAAATGTGGAAAATGGTCCGTTTTCAAATGTTTTATTTTTGAACGTCAGTTCACATTTGTAGGTGGATCATCAGTGTTAGAGCTAAAATTAGCATGTTTAAAGTGATTTTCATGCTTCCAGGGGCTCGGTAAGTGAAATAAATACCATTTGGAGGCATTTAATGTTCGAGCAAAAACGGCTGATTTTCGACAAAAGAGATAACACCCCCCATTACGTCATGCTTCAGAAATGTGGAAAATGGTCCGTTTTCAAATGTTTTATTTTTGAACGTCAGTTCACATTTGTAGGTGGATCATCAGTGTTAGAGCTAAAATTAGCATGTTTAAAGTGATTTTCATGCTTCTTGGGGCCCAAAACACAAGATTTATGGAATGGTTAAAAGTGCATGAAAATGGCCAATTTACTCACTCTGAGTTCTCAAAAAGGGTTTCTTCACCCCGGGAAGTTAATTAAATACCATTTGGAGGCATTTAATGTTCGAGCAAAAACGGCTGATTTTCGACAAAAGAGATAACACCCCCCCATTACGTCATGCTTCAGAAATGTGGAAAATGGTCCGTTTTCAAATGTTTTATTTTAGAACATCAGTTCACATTTGTAGGTGGATCATCAGTGTTAGAGCTAAAATTAGCATGTTTAAAGTGATTTTCATGCTTCCAGGGGCTCGGGAAGTGAAATAAATACCATTTGGAGGCATTTAATGTTCGAGCAAAAACGGCTGATTTTCGACAAAAGAGATAACACCCCCCATTACGTCATGCTTCAGAAATGTGGAAAATGGTCCGTTTTCAAATGTTTTATTTTTGAACGTCAGTTCACATTTGTAGGTGGATCATCAATGTTAGAGCTAAAATTAGCATGTTTAAAGTGATTTTCATGCTTCCAGGGGCCCAAAACACAAGATTTATGGAATGGTTAAAAGTGCATGATAATGGCCAATTTACTCACTCTGAGTTCTCAAAAAGGGTTTCTTCACCCCGGGAAGTTAATTAAATACCATTTGGAGGCATTTAATGTTAGAGCAAAAACGGCTGATTTTCGACAAAAGAGATAACACCCCCCATTACGTCATGCTTCAGAAATGTGGAAAATGGTCCGTTTTTAAATGTTTTATTTTTGAACGTCAGTTCACATTTGTAGGTGGATCATCAGTGTTAGAGCTAAAATTAGCATGTTTAAAGTGATTTTCATGCTTCCAGGGGCTCGGGAAGTGAAATAAATACCATTTGGAGGCATTTAATGTTCGAGCAAAAACGGCTGATTTTCGACAAAAGAGATAACACCCCCCCATTACGTCATGCTTCAGAAATGTGGAAAATGGTCCGTTTTCAAATGTTTTATTTTTGAACGTCAGTTCACATTTGTAGGTGGATCATCAGTGTTAGAGCTAAAATTAGCATGTTTAAAGTGATTTTCATGCTTCCAGGGGCTCGGTAAGTGAAATAAATACCATTTGGAGGCATTTAATGTTCGAGCAAAAACGGCTGATTTTCGACAAAAGAGATAACACCCCCCATTACGTCATGCTTCAGAAATGTGGAAAATGGTCCGTTTTCAAATGTTTTATTTTTGAACGTCAGTTCACATTTGTAGGTGGATCATCAGTGTTAGAGCTAAAATTAGCATGTTTAAAGTGATTTTCATGCTTCTTGGGGCCCAAAACACAAGATTTATGGAATGGTTAAAAGTGCATGAAAATGGCCAATTTACTCACTCTGAGTTCTCAAAAAGGGTTTCTTCACCCCGGGAAGTTAATTAAATACCATTTGGAGGCATTTAATGTTAGAGCAAAAACGGCTGATTTTCGACAAAAGAGATAACACCCCCCATTACGTCATGCTTCAGAAATGTGGAAAATGGTCCGTTTTCAAATGTTTTATTTTTGAACGTCAGTTCACATTTGTAGGTGGATCATCAGTGTTAGAGCTAAAATTAGCATGTTTAAAGTGATTTTCATGCTTCCAGGGGCCCAAAACACAAGATTTATGGAATGGTTAAAAGTGCATGAAAATGGCCAATTTACTCACTCTGAGTTCTCAAAAAAGGTTTCTTCACCCCGGGAAGTTAATTAAATACCATTTGGAGGCATTTAATGTTAGAGCAAAAACGGCTGATTTTCGACAAAAGAGATAACACCCCCCCATTACGTCATGCTTCAGAAATGTGGAAAATGGTCCGTTTTCAAATGTTTTATTTTTGAACGTCAGTTCACATTTGTAGGTGGATCATCAGTGTTAGAGCTAAAATTAGCATGTTTAAAGTGATTTTCATGCTTCCAGGGGCTCGGGAAGTGAAATAAATACCATTTGGAGGCATTTAATGTTCGAGCAAAAACGGCTGATTTTCCACAAAAGAGATAACACCCCCCCATTACGTCATGCTTCAGAAATGTGGAAAATGGTCCGTTTTCAAATGTTTTATTTTTGAACGTCAGTTCACATTTGTAGGTGGATCATCAGTGTTAGAGCTAAAATTAGCATGTTTAAAGTGATTTTCATGCTTCCAGGGGCTCTGGAAGTTAATTAAATACCATTTGGAGGCATTTAATGTTCGAGCAAAAACGGCTGATTTTCCACAAAAGAGATAACACCCCCCCATTACGTCATGCTTCAGAAATGTGGAAAATGGTCCGTTTTCAAATGTTTTATTTTTGAACGTCAGTTCACATTTGTAGGTGGATCATCAGTGTTAGAGCTAAAATTAGCATGTTTAAAGTGATTTTCATGCTTTCAGGGGCCCAAAACACAAGATTTATGGAATGGTTAAAAGTGCATGAAAATGGCCAATTTACTCACTCTGAGTTCTCAAAAAGGGTTTCTTCACCCCGGGAAGTTAATTAAATACCATTTGGAGGCATTTAATGTTCGAGCAAAAACGGCTGATTTTCGACAAAAGAGATAACACCCCCCCATTACGTCATGCTTCAGAAATGTGGAAAATGGTCCGTTTTCAAATGTTTTATTTTTGAACGTCAGTTCACATTTGTAGGTGGATCATCAGTGTTAGAGCTAAAATTAGCATGTTTAAAGTGATTTTCATGCTTCCAGGGGCTCGGGAAGTTAATTAAATACCATTTGGAGGCATTTAATGTTCGAGCAAAAACAGCTGATTTTCCACAAAAGAGATAACACCCCCCCATTACGTCATGCTTCAGAAATGTGGAAAATGGTCCGTTTTCAAAAGTTTTATTTTTGAACGTCAGTTCACATTTGTAGGTGGATCATCAGTGTTAGAGCTAAAATTAGCATGTTTAAAGTGATTTTCATGCTTCCAGGGGCTCGGGAAGTTAATTAAATACCATTTGGAGGCATTTAATGTTCGAGCAAAAACGGCTGATTTTCCACAAAAGAGATAACACCCCCCCATTACGTCATGCTTCAGAAATGTGGAAAATGGTCCGTTTTCAAATGTTTTATTTTTGAACGTCAGTTCACATTTGTAGGTGGATCATCAGTGTTAGAGCTAAAATTAGCATGTTTAAAGTGATTTTCATGCTTCCAGGGGCCCAAAACACAAGATTTATGGAATGGTTAAAAGTGCATGAAAATGGCCAATTTTCTCACTCTGAGTTCTCAAAAAGGGTTTCTTCACCCCGGGAAGTTAATTAAATACCATTTGGAGGCATTTAATGTTCGAGCAAAAACGGCTGATTTTCCACAAAAGAGATAACACCCCCCCATTACGTCATGCTTCAGAAATGTGGAAAATGGTCCGTTTTCAAATGTTTTATTTTTGAACGTCAGTTCACATTTGTAGGTGGATCATCAGTGTTAGAGCTAAAATTAGCATGTTTAAAGTGATTTTCATGCTTCCAGGGGCTCGGGAAGTTAATTAAATACCATTTGGAGGCATTTAATGTTCGAGCAAAAACGGCTGATTTTCGACAAAAGAGATAACACCCCCCCATTACGTCATGCTTCAGAAATGTGGAAAATGGTCCGTTTTCAAATGTTTTATTTTTGAACGTCAGTTCACATTTGTAGGTGGATCATCAGTGTTAGAGCTAAAATTAGCATGTTTAAAGTGATTTTCATGCTTCCAGGGGCCCAAAACACAAGATTTATGGAATGGTTAAAAGTGCATGAAAATGGCCAATTTACTCACTCTGAGTTCTCAAAAAGGGTTTCTTCACCCCGGGAAGTTAATTAAATACCCTTTGGAGGCATTTAATGTTAGAGCAAAAACGGCAGATTTTCGACAAAAGAGATAACACCCCCCCATTACGTCATGCTTCAGAAATGTGGAAAATGGTCCGTTTTCAAATGTTTTATTTTTGAACGTCAGTTCACATTTGTAGGTGGATCATCAGTGTTAGAGCTAAAATTAGCATGTTTAAAGTGATTTTCATGCTTCCAGGGGCTCGGGAAGTTAATTAAATACCATTTGGAGGCATTTAATGTTCGAGCAAAAACGGCTGATTTTCGACAAAAGAGATAACACCCCCCCATTACGTCATGCTTCAGAAATGTGGAAAATGGTCCGTTTTCAAATGTTTTATTTTTGAACGTCAGTTCACATTTGTAGGTGGATCATCAGTGTTAGAGCTAAAATTAGCATGTTTAAAGTGATTTTCATGCTTCCAGGGGCCCAAAACACAAGATTTATGGAATGGTTAAAAGTGCATGAAAATGGCCAATTTACTCACTCTGAGTTCTCAAAAAGGGTTTCTTCACCCCGGGAAGTTAATTAAATACCATTTGGAGGCATTTAATGTTAGAGCAAAAACGGCTGATTTTCGACAAAAGAGATAACACCCCCCCATTACGTCATGCTTCAGATATGTGGAAAATGGTCCGTTTTCAAATGTTTTATTTTTGAACGTCAGTTCACATTTGTAGGTGGATCATCAGTGTTAGAGCTAAAATTAGCATGTTTAAAGTGATTTTCATGCTTCCAGGGGCCCAAAACACAAGATTTATGGAATGGTTAAAAGTGCATGAAAATGGCCAATTTACTCACTCTGAGTTCTCAAAAAGGGTTTCTTCACCCCGGGAAGTTAATTAAATACCATTTGGAGGCATTTAATGTTAGAGCAAAAACGGCTGATTTTCGACAAAAGAGATAACACCCCCCATTACGTCATGCTTCAGAAATGTGGAAAATGGTCCGTTTTCAAATGTTTTATTTTTGAACGTCAGTTCACATTTGTAGGTGGATCATCAGTGTTAGAGCTAAAATTAGCATGTTTAAAGTGATTTTCATGCTTCCAGGGGCTCGGGAAGTGAAATAAATACCATTTGGAGGCATTTAATGTTCGAGCAAAAACGGCTGATTTTCGACAAAAGAGATAACACCCCCCCATTACGTCATGCTTCAGAAATGTGGAAAATGGTCCGTTTTCAAATGTTTTATTTTTGAACGTCAGTTCACATTTGTAGGTGGATCATCAGTGTTAGAGCTAAAATTAGCATGTTTAAAGTGATTTTCATGCTTCTTGGGGCCCAAAACACAAGATTTATGGAATGGTTAAAAGTGCATGAAAATGGCCAATTTACTCACTCTGAGTTCTCAAAAAGGGTTTCTTCACCCCGGGAAGTTAATTAAATACCATTTGGAGGCATTTAATGTTCGAGCAAAAACGGCTGATTTTCGACAAAAGAGATAACACCCCCCCATTACGTCATGCTTCAGAAATGTGGAAAATGGTCCGTTTTCAAATGTTTTATTTTTGAACGTCAGTTCACATTTGTAGGTGGATCATCAGTGTTAGAGCTAAAATTAGCATGTTTAAAGTGATTTTCATGCTTCCAGGGGCTCGGGAAGTGAAATAAATACCATTTGGAGGCATTTAATGTTCGAGCAAAAACGGCTGATTTTCGACAAAAGAGATAACACCCCCCCATTACGTCATGCTTCAGAAATGTGGAAAATGGTCCGTTTTCAAATGTTTTATTTTTGAACGTCAGTTCACATTTGTAGGTGGATCATCAGTGTTAGAGCTAAAATTAGCATGTTTAAAGTGATTTTCATGCTTCCAGGGGCTCGGGAAGTGAAATAAATACCATTTGGAGGCATTTAATGTTCGAGCAAAAACGGCTGATTTTCGACAAAAGAGATAACACCCCCCATTACGTCATGCTTCAGAAATGTGGAAAATGGTCCGTTTTCAAATGTTTTATTTTTGAACGTCAGTTCACATTTGTAGGTGGATCATCAGTGTTAGAGCTAAAATTAGCATGTTTAAAGTGATTTTCATGCTTCTTGGGGCCCAAAACACAAGATTTATGGAATGGTTAAAAGTGCATGAAAATGGCCAATTTACTCACTCTGAGTTCTCAAAAAGGGTTTCTTCACCCCGGGAAGTTAATTAAATACCATTTGGAGGCATTTAATGTTAGAGCAAAAACGGCTGATTTTCGATAAAAGAGATAACACCCCCCATTACGTCATGCTTCAGAAATGTGGAAAATGGTCCGTTTTCAAATGTTTTATTTTTGAACGTCAGTTCACATTTGTAGGTGGATCATCAGTGTTAGAGCTAAAATTAGCATGTTTAAAGTGATTTTCATGCTTCCAGGGCTCGGTAAGTGAAATAAATACCATTTGGAGGCATTTAATGTTCGAGCAAAAACGGCTGATTTTCGACAAAAGAGATAACACCCCCCATTACGTCATGCTTCAGAAATGTGGAAAATGGTCCGTTTTCAAATGTTTTATTTTTGAACGTCAGTTCACATTTGTAGGTGGATCATCAGTGTTAGAGCTAAAATTAGCATGTTTAAAGTGATTTTCATGCTTCTTGGGGCCCAAAACACAAGATTTATGGAATGGTTAAAAGTGCATGAAAATGGCCAATTTACTCACTCTGAGTTCTCAAAAAGGGTTTCTTCACCCCAGGAAGTTAATTAAATACCATTTGGAGGCATTTAATGTTCGAGCAAAAACGGCTGATTTTCGACAAAAGAGATAACACCCCCCCATTACGTCATGCTTCAGAAATGTGGAAAATGGTCCGTTTTCAAATGTTTTATTTTTGAACGTCAGTTCACATTTGTAGGTGGATCATCAGTGTTAGAGCTAAAATTAGCATGTTTAAAGTGATTTTCATGCTTCCAGGGGCTCGGGAAGTGAAATAAATACCATTTGGAGGCATTTAATGTTCGAGCAAAAACGGCTGATTTTCGACAAAAGAGATAACACCCCCCCATTACGTCATGCTTCAGAAATGTGGAAAATGGTCCGTTTTCAAATGTTTTATTTTTGAACGTCAGTTCACATTTGTAGGTGGATCATCAATGTTAGAGCTAAAATTAGCATGTTTAAAGTGATTTTCATGCTTCCAGGGGCCCAAAACACAAGATTTATGGAATGGTTAAAAGTGCATGAAAATGGCCAATTTACTCACTCTGAGTTCTCAAAAAGGGTTTCTTCACCCCGGGAAGTTAATTAAATACCATTTGGAGGCATTTAATGTTAGAGCAAAAACGGCTGATTTTCGACAAAAGAGATAACACCCCCCATTACGTCATGCTTCAGAAATGTGGAAAATGGTCCGTTTTCAAATGTTTTATTTTTGAACGTCAGTTCACATTTTTAGGTGGATCATCAGTGTTAGAGCTCAAATTAGCATGTTTAAAGTGATTTTCATGCTTCCAGGGGCTCGGGAAGTGAAATAAATACCATTTGGAGGCATTTAATGTTCGAGCAAAAACGGCTGATTTTCGACAAAAGAGATAACACCCCCCCATTACGTCATGCTTCAGAAATGTGGAAAATGGTCCGTTTTCAAATGTTTTATTTTTGAACGTCAGTTCACATTTGTAGGTGGATCATCAGTGTTAGAGCTAAAATTAGCATGTTTAAAGTGATTTTCATGCTTCCAGGGGCTCGGTAAGTGAAATAAATACCATTTGGAGGCATTTAATGTTCGAGCAAAAACGGCTGATTTTCGACAAAAGAGATAACACCCCCCATTACGTCATGCTTCAGAAATGTGGAAAATGGTCCGTTTTCAAATGTTTTATTTTTGAACGTCAGTTCACATTTGTAGGTGGATCATCAGTGTTAGAGCTAAAATTAGCATGTTTAAAGTGATTTTCATGCTTCTTGGGGCCCAAAACACAAGATTTATGGAATGGTTAAAAGTGCATGAAAATGGCCAATTTACTCACTCTGAGTTCTCAAAAAGGGTTTCTTCACCCCGGGAAGTTAATTAAATACCATTTGGAGGCATTTAATGTTCGAGCAAAAACGGCTGATTTTCGACAAAAGAGATAACACCCCCCCATTACGTCATGCTTCAGAAATGTGGAAAATGGTCCGTTTTCAAATGTTTTATTTTTGAACGTCAGTTCACATTTGTAGGTGGATCATCAGTGTTAGAGCTAAAATTAGCATGTTTAAAGTGATTTTCATGCTTCCAGGGGCTCGGGAAGTGAAATAAATACCATTTGGAGGCATTTAATGTTCGAGCAAAAACGGCTGATTTTCGACAAAAGAGATAACACCCCCCATTACGTCATGCTTCAGAAATGTGGAAAATGGTCCGTTTTCAAATGTTTTATTTTTGAACGTCAGTTCACATTTTTAGGTGGATCATCAGTGTTAGAGCTAAAATTAGCATGTTTAAAGTGATTTTCATGCTTCCAGGGGCCCAAAACACAAGATTTATGGAATGGTTAAAAGTGCATGAAAATGGCCAATTTACTCACTCTGAGTTCTCAAAAAGGGTTTCTTCACCCCGGGAAGTTAATTAAATACCCTTTGGAGGCATTTAATGTTAGAGCAAAAACGGCAGATTTTCGACAAAAGAGATAACACCCCCCCATTACGTCATGCTTCAGAAATGTGGAAAATGATCCGTTTTCAAATGTTTTATTTTTGAACGTCAGTTCACATTTGTAGGTGGATCATCAGTGTTAGAGCTAAAATTAGCATGTTTAAAGTGATTTTCATGCTTCCAGGGGCTCGGGAAGTTAATTAAATACCATTTGGAGGCATTTAATGTTCGAGCAAAAACGGCTGATTTTCGACAAAAGAGATAACACCCCCCCATTACGTCATGCTTCAGAAATGTGGAAAATGGTCCGTTTTCAAATGTTTTATTTTTGAACGTCAGTTCACATTTGTAGGTGGATCATCAGTGTTAGAGCTAAAATTAGCATGTTTAAAGTGATTTTCATGCTTCCAGGGGCCCAAAACACAAGATTTATGGAATGGTTAAAAGTGCATGAAAATGGCCAATTTACTCACTCTGAGTTCTCAAAAAGGGTTTCTTCACCCCGGGAAGTTAATTAAATACCATTTGGAGGCATTTAATGTTAGAGCAAAAACGGCTGATTTTCGACAAAAGAGATAACACCCCCCCATTACGTCATGCTTCAGATATGTGGAAAATGGTCCGTTTTCAAATGTTTTATTTTTGAACGTCAGTTCACATTTGTAGGTGGATCATCAGTGTTAGAGCTAAAATTAGCATGTTTAAAGTGATTTTCATGCTTCCAGGGGCCCAAAACACAAGATTTATGGAATGGTTAAAAGTGCATGAAAATGGCCAATTTACTCACTCTGAGTTCTCAAAAAGGGTTTCTTCACCCCGGGAAGTTAATTAAATACCATTTGGAGGCATTTAATGTTAGATCAAAAACGGCTGATTTTCGACAAAAGAGATAACACCCCCCATTACGTCATGCTTCAGAAATGTGGAAAATGGTCCGTTTTCAAATGTTTTATTTTTGAACGTCAGTTCACATTTGTAGGTGGATCATCAGTGTTAGAGCTAAAATTAGCATGTTTAAAGTGATTTTCATGCTTCCAGGGGCTCGGGAAGTGAAATAAATACCATTTGGAGGCATTTAATGTTCGAGCAAAAACGGCTGATTTTCGACAAAAGAGATAACACCCCCCCATTACGTCATGCTTCAGAAATGTGGAAAATGGTCCGTTTTCAAATGTTTTATTTTTGAACGTCAGTTCACATTTGTAGGTGGATCATCAGTGTTAGAGCTAAAATTAGCATGTTTAAAGTGATTTTCATGCTTCCAGGGGCTCGGTAAGTGAAATAAATACCATTTGGAGGCATTTAATGTTCGAGCAAAAACGGCTGATTTTCGACAAAAGAGATAACACCCCCCATTACGTCATGCTTCAGAAATGTGGAAAATGGTCCGTTTTCAAATGTTTTATTTTTGAACGTCAGTTCACATTTGTAGGTGGATCATCAGTGTTAGAGCTAAAATTAGCATGTTTAAAGTGATTTTCATGCTTCTTGGGGCCCAAAACACAAGATTTATGGAATGGTTAAAAGTGCATGAAAATGGCCAATTTACTCACTCTGAGTTCTCAAAAAGGGTTTCTTCACCCCGGGAAGTTAATTAAATACCATTTGGAGGCATTTAATGTTCGAGCAAAAACGGCTGATTTTCGACAAAAGAGATAACACCCCCCCATTACGTCATGCTTCAGAAATGTGGAAAATGGTCCGTTTTCAAATGTTTTATTTTAGAACATCAGTTCACATTTGTAGGTGGATCATCAGTGTTAGAGCTAAAATTAGCATGTTTAAAGTGATTTTCATGCTTCCAGGGGCTCGGGAAGTGAAATAAATACCATTTGGAGGCATTTAATGTTCGAGCAAAAACGGCTGATTTTCGACAAAAGAGATAACACCCCCCCATTACGTCATGCTTCAGAAATGTGGAAAATGGTCCGTTTTCAAATGTTTTATTTTTGAACGTCAGTTCACATTTGTAGGTGGATCATCAATGTTAGAGCTAAAATTAGCATGTTTAAAGTGATTTTCATGCTTCCAGGGGCCCAAAACACAAGATTTATGGAATGGTTAAAAGTGCATGATAATGGCCAATTTACTCACTCTGAGTTCTCAAAAAGGGTTTCTTCACCCCGGGAAGTTAATTAAATACCATTTGGAGGCATTTAATGTTAGAGCAAAAACGGCTGATTTTCGACAAAAGAGATAACACCCCCCATTACGTCATGCTTCAGAAATGTGGAAAATGGTCCGTTTTTAAATGTTTTATTTTTGAACGTCAGTTCACATTTGTAGGTGGATCATCAGTGTTAGAGCTAAAATTAGCATGTTTAAAGTGATTTTCATGCTTCCAGGGGCTCGGGAAGTGAAATAAATACAATTTGGAGGCATTTAATGTTCGAGCAAAAACGGCTGATTTTCGACAAAAGAGATAACACCCCCCCATTACGTCATGCTTCAGAAATGTGGAAAATGGTCCGTTTTCAAATGTTTTATTTTTGAACGTCAGTTCACATTTGTAGGTGGATCATCAGTGTTAGAGCTAAAATTAGCATGTTTAAAGTGATTTTCATGCTTCCAGGGGCTCGGTAAGTGAAATAAATACCATTTGGAGGCATTTAATGTTCGAGCAAAAACGGCTGATTTTCGACAAAAGAGATAACACCCCCCATTACGTCATGCTTCAGAAATGTGGAAAATGGTCCGTTTTCAAATGTTTTATTTTTGAACGTCAGTTCACATTTGTAGGTGGATCATCAGTGTTAGAGCTAAAATTAGCATGTTTAAAGTGATTTTCATGCTTCTTGGGGCCCAAAACACAAGATTTATGGAATGGTTAAAAGTGCATGAAAATGGCCAATTTACTCACTCTGAGTTCTCAAAAAGGGTTTCTTCACCCCGGGAAGTTAATTAAATACCATTTGGAGGCATTTAATGTTAGAGCAAAAACGGCTGATTTTCGACAAAAGAGATAACACCCCCCATTACGTCATGCTTCAGAAATGTGGAAAATGGTCCGTTTTCAAATGTTTTATTTTTGAACGTCAGTTCACATTTGTAGGTGGATCATCAGTGTTAGAGCTAAAATTAGCATGTTTAAAGTGATTTTCATGCTTCCAGGGGCCCAAAACACAAGATTTATGGAATGGTTAAAAGTGCATGAAAATGGCCAATTTACTCACTCTGAGTTCTCAAAAAAGGTTTCTTCACCCCGGGAAGTTAATTAAATACCATTTGGAGGCATTTAATGTTAGAGCAAAAACGGCTGATTTTCGACAAAAGAGATAACACCCCCCCATTACGTCATGCTTCAGAAATGTGGAAAATGGTCCGTTTTCAAATGTTTTATTTTTGAACGTCAGTTCACATTTGTAGGTGGATCATCAGTGTTAGAGCTAAAATTAGCATGTTTAAAGTGATTTTCATGCTTCCAGGGGCTCGGGAAGTGAAATAAATACCATTTGGAGGCATTTAATGTTCGAGCAAAAACGGCTGATTTTCCACAAAAGAGATAACACCCCCCCATTACGTCATGCTTCAGAAATGTGGAAAATGGTCCGTTTTCAAATGTTTTATTTTTGAACGTCAGTTCACATTTGTAGGTGGATCATCAGTGTTAGAGCTAAAATTAGCATGTTTAAAGTGATTTTCATGCTTCCAGGGGCTCTGGAAGTTAATTAAATACCATTTGGAGGCATTTAATGTTCGAGCAAAAACGGCTGATTTTCCACAAAAGAGATAACACCCCCCCATTACGTCATGCTTCAGAAATGTGGAAAATGGTCCGTTTTCAAATGTTTTATTTTTGAACGTCAGTTCACATTTGTAGGTGGATCATCAGTGTTAGAGCTAAAATTAGCATGTTTAAAGTGATTTTCATGCTTTCAGGGGCCCAAAACACAAGATTTATGGAATGGTTAAAAGTGCATGAAAATGGCCAATTTACTCACTCTGAGTTCTCAAAAAGGGTTTCTTCACCCCGGGAAGTTAATTAAATACCATTTGGAGGCATTTAATGTTCGAGCAAAAACGGCTGATTTTCGACAAAAGAGATAACACCCCCCCATTACGTCATGCTTCAGAAATGTGGAAAATGGTCCGTTTTCAAATGTTTTATTTTTGAACGTCAGTTCACATTTGTAGGTGGATCATCAGTGTTAGAGCTAAAATTAGCATGTTTAAAGTGATTTTCATGCTTCCAGGGGCTCGGGAAGTTAATTAAATACCATTTGGAGGCATTTAATGTTCGAGCAAAAACGGCTGATTTTCCACAAAAGAGATAACACCCCCCCATTACGTCATGCTTCAGAAATGTGGAAAATGGTCCGTTTTCAAAAGTTTTATTTTTGAACGTCAGTTCACATTTGTAGGTGGATCATCAGTGTTAGAGCTAAAATTAGCATGTTTAAAGTGATTTTCATGCTTCCAGGGGCTCGGGAAGTTAATTAAATACCATTTGGAGGCATTTAATGTTCGAGCAAAAACGGCTGATTTTCCACAAAAGAGATAACACCCCCCCATTACGTCATGCTTCAGAAATGTGGAAAATGGTCCGTTTTCAAATGTTTTATTTTTGAACGTCAGTTCACATTTGTAGGTGGATCATCAGTGTTAGAGCTAAAATTAGCATGTTTAAAGTGATTTTCATGCTTCCAGGGGCCCAAAACACAAGATTTATGGAATGGTTAAAAGTGCATGAAAATGGCCAATTTTCTCACTCTGAGTTCTCAAAAAGGGTTTCTTCACCCCGGGAAGTTAATTAAATACCATTTGGAGGCATTTAATGTTCGAGCAAAAACGGCTGATTTTCCACAAAAGAGATAACACCCCCCCATTACGTCATGCTTCAGAAATGTGGAAAATGGTCCGTTTTCAAATGTTTTATTTTTGAACGTCAGTTCACATTTGTAGGTGGATCATCAGTGTTAGAGCTAAAATTAGCATGTTTAAAGTGATTTTCATGCTTCCAGGGGCTCGGGAAGTTAATTAAATACCATTTGGAGGCATTTAATGTTCGAGCAAAAACGGCTGATTTTCGACAAAAGAGATAACACCCCCCCATTACGTCATGCTTCAGAAATGTGGAAAATGGTCCGTTTTCAAATGTTTTATTTTTGAACGTCAGTTCACATTTGTAGGTGGATCATCAGTGTTAGAGCTAAAATTAGCATGTTTAAAGTGATTTTCATGCTTCCAGGGGCCCAAAACACAAGATTTATGGAATGGTTAAAAGTGCATGAAAATGGCCAATTTACTCACTCTGAGTTCTCAAAAAGGGTTTCTTCACCCCGGGAAGTTAATTAAATACCCTTTGGAGGCATTTAATGTTAGAGCAAAAACGGCAGATTTTCGACAAAAGAGATAACACCCCCCCATTACGTCATGCTTCAGAAATGTGGAAAATGGTCCGTTTTCAAATGTTTTATTTTTGAACGTCAGTTCACATTTGTAGGTGGATCATCAGTGTTAGAGCTAAAATTAGCATGTTTAAAGTGATTTTCATGCTTCCAGGGGCTCGGGAAGTTAATTAAATACCATTTGGAGGCATTTAATGTTCGAGCAAAAACGGCTGATTTTCGACAAAAGAGATAACACCCCCCCATTACGTCATGCTTCAGAAATGTGGAAAATGGTCCGTTTTCAAATGTTTTATTTTTGAACGTCAGTTCACATTTGTAGGTGGATCATCAGTGTTAGAGCTAAAATTAGCATGTTTAAAGTGATTTTCATGCTTCCAGGGGCCCAAAACACAAGATTTATGGAATGGTTAAAAGTGCATGAAAATGGCCAATTTACTCACTCTGAGTTCTCAAAAAGGGTTTCTTCACCCCGGGAAGTTAATTAAATACCATTTGGAGGCATTTAATGTTAGAGCAAAAACGGCTGATTTTCGACAAAAGAGATAACACCCCCCCATTACGTCATGCTTCAGATATGTGGAAAATGGTCCGTTTTCAAATGTTTTATTTTTGAACGTCAGTTCACATTTGTAGGTGGATCATCAGTGTTAGAGCTAAAATTAGCATGTTTAAAGTGATTTTCATGCTTCCAGGGGCCCAAAACACAAGATTTATGGAATGGTTAAAAGTGCATGAAAATGGCCAATTTACTCACTCTGAGTTCTCAAAAAGGGTTTCTTCACCCCGGGAAGTTAATTAAATACCATTTGGAGGCATTTAATGTTAGAGCAAAAACGGCTGATTTTCGACAAAAGAGATAACACCCCCCATTACGTCATGCTTCAGAAATGTGGAAAATGGTCCGTTTTCAAATGTTTTATTTTTGAACGTCAGTTCACATTTGTAGGTGGATCATCAGTGTTAGAGCTAAAATTAGCATGTTTAAAGTGATTTTCATGCTTCCAGGGGCTCGGGAAGTGAAATAAATACCATTTGGAGGCATTTAATGTTCGAGCAAAAACGGCTGATTTTCGACAAAAGAGATAACACCCCCCCATTACGTCATGCTTCAGAAATGTGGAAAATGGTCCGTTTTCAAATGTTTTATTTTTGAACGTCAGTTCACATTTGTAGGTGGATCATCAGTGTTAGAGCTAAAATTAGCATGTTTAAAGTGATTTTCATGCTTCTTGGGGCCCAAAACACAAGATTTATGGAATGGTTAAAAGTGCATGAAAATGGCCAATTTACTCACTCTGAGTTCTCAAAAAGGGTTTCTTCACCCCGGGAAGTTAATTAAATACCATTTGGAGGCATTTAATGTTCGAGCAAAAACGGCTGATTTTCGACAAAAGAGATAACACCCCCCCATTACGTCATGCTTCAGAAATGTGGAAAATGGTCCGTTTTCAAATGTTTTATTTTTGAACGTCAGTTCACATTTGTAGGTGGATCATCAGTGTTAGAGCTAAAATTAGCATGTTTAAAGTGATTTTCATGCTTCCAGGGGCTCGGGAAGTGAAATAAATACCATTTGGAGGCATTTAATGTTCGAGCAAAAACGGCTGATTTTCGACAAAAGAGATAACACCCCCCCATTACGTCATGCTTCAGAAATGTGGAAAATGGTCCGTTTTCAAATGTTTTATTTTTGAACGTCAGTTCACATTTGTAGGTGGATCATCAGTGTTAGAGCTAAAATTAGCATGTTTAAAGTGATTTTCATGCTTCCAGGGGCTCGGGAAGTGAAATAAATACCATTTGGAGGCATTTAATGTTCGAGCAAAAACGGCTGATTTTCGACAAAAGAGATAACACCCCCCATTACGTCATGCTTCAGAAATGTGGAAAATGGTCCGTTTTCAAATGTTTTATTTTTGAACGTCAGTTCACATTTGTAGGTGGATCATCAGTGTTAGAGCTAAAATTAGCATGTTTAAAGTGATTTTCATGCTTCTTGGGGCCCAAAACACAAGATTTATGGAATGGTTAAAAGTGCATGAAAATGGCCAATTTACTCACTCTGAGTTCTCAAAAAGGGTTTCTTCACCCCGGGAAGTTAATTAAATACCATTTGGAGGCATTTAATGTTAGAGCAAAAACGGCTGATTTTCGATAAAAGAGATAACACCCCCCATTACGTCATGCTTCAGAAATGTGGAAAATGGTCCGTTTTCAAATGTTTTATTTTTGAACGTCAGTTCACATTTGTAGGTGGATCATCAGTGTTAGAGCTAAAATTAGCATGTTTAAAGTGATTTTCATGCTTCCAGGGGCTCGGTAAGTGAAATAAATACCATTTGGAGGCATTTAATGTTCGAGCAAAAACGGCTGATTTTCGACAAAAGAGATAACACCCCCCATTACGTCATGCTTCAGAAATGTGGAAAATGGTCCGTTTTCAAATGTTTTATTTTTGAACGTCAGTTCACATTTGTAGGTGGATCATCAGTGTTAGAGCTAAAATTAGCATGTTTAAAGTGATTTTCATGCTTCTTGGGGCCCAAAACACAAGATTTATGGAATGGTTAAAAGTGCATGAAAATGGCCAATTTACTCACTCTGAGTTCTCAAAAAGGGTTTCTTCACCCCAGGAAGTTAATTAAATACCATTTGGAGGCATTTAATGTTCGAGCAAAAACGGCTGATTTTCGACAAAAGAGATAACACCCCCCCATTACGTCATGCTTCAGAAATGTGGAAAATGGTCCGTTTTCAAATGTTTTATTTTTGAACGTCAGTTCACATTTGTAGGTGGATCATCAGTGTTAGAGCTAAAATTAGCATGTTTAAAGTGATTTTCATGCTTCCAGGGGCTCGGGAAGTGAAATAAATACCATTTGGAGGCATTTAATGTTCGAGCAAAAACGGCTGATTTTCGACAAAAGAGATAACACCCCCCCATTACGTCATGCTTCAGAAATGTGGAAAATGGTCCGTTTTCAAATGTTTTATTTTTGAACGTCAGTTCACATTTGTAGGTGGATCATCAATGTTAGAGCTAAAATTAGCATGTTTAAAGTGATTTTCATGCTTCCAGGGGCCCAAAACACAAGATTTATGGAATGGTTAAAAGTGCATGAAAATGGCCAATTTACTCACTCTGAGTTCTCAAAAAGGGTTTCTTCACCCCGGGAAGTTAATTAAATACCATTTGGAGGCATTTAATGTTAGAGCAAAAACGGCTGATTTTCGACAAAAGAGATAACACCCCCCATTACGTCATGCTTCAGAAATGTGGAAAATGGTCCGTTTTCAAATGTTTTATTTTTGAACGTCAGTTCACATTTTTAGGTGGATCATCAGTGTTAGAGCTCAAATTAGCATGTTTAAAGTGATTTTCATGCTTCCAGGGGCTCGGGAAGTGAAATAAATACCATTTGGAGGCATTTAATGTTCGAGCAAAAACGGCTGATTTTCGACAAAAGAGATAACACCCCCCCATTACGTCATGCTTCAGAAATGTGGAAAATGGTCCGTTTTCAAATGTTTTATTTTTGAACGTCAGTTCACATTTGTAGGTGGATCATCAGTGTTAGAGCTAAAATTAGCATGTTTAAAGTGATTTTCATGCTTCCAGGGGCTCGGTAAGTGAAATAAATACCATTTGGAGGCATTTAATGTTCGAGCAAAAACGGCTGATTTTCGACAAAAGAGATAACACCCCCCATTACGTCATGCTTCAGAAATGTGGAAAATGGTCCGTTTTCAAATGTTTTATTTTTGAACGTCAGTTCACATTTGTAGGTGGATCATCAGTGTTAGAGCTAAAATTAGCATGTTTAAAGTGATTTTCATGCTTCTTGGGGCCCAAAACACAAGATTTATGGAATGGTTAAAAGTGCATGAAAATGGCCAATTTACTCACTCTGAGTTCTCAAAAAGGGTTTCTTCACCCCGGGAAGTTAATTAAATACCATTTGGAGGCATTTAATGTTCGAGCAAAAACGGCTGATTTTCGACAAAAGAGATAACACCCCCCCATTACGTCATGCTTCAGAAATGTGGAAAATGGTCCGTTTTCAAATGTTTTATTTTTGAACGTCAGTTCACATTTGTAGGTGGATCATCAGTGTTAGAGCTAAAATTAGCATGTTTAAAGTGATTTTCATGCTTCCAGGGGCTCGGGAAGTGAAATAAATACCATTTGGAGGCATTTAATGTTCGAGCAAAAACGGCTGATTTTCGACAAAAGAGATAACACCCCCCATTACGTCATGCTTCAGAAATGTGGAAAATGGTCCGTTTTCAAATGTTTTATTTTTGAACGTCAGTTCACATTTTTAGGTGGATCATCAGTGTTAGAGCTAAAATTAGCATGTTTAAAGTGATTTTCATGCTTCCAGGGGCCCAAAACACAAGATTTATGGAATGGTTAAAAGTGCATGAAAATGGCCAATTTACTCACTCTGAGTTCTCAAAAAGGGTTTCTTCACCCCGGGAAGTTAATTAAATACCATTTGGAGGCATTTAATGTTAGAGCAAAAACGGCTGATTTTCGACAAAAGAGATAACACCCCCCATTACGTCATGCTTCAGAAATGTGGAAAATGGTCCGTTTTCAAATGTTTTATTTTTGAACGTCAGTTCACATTTGTAGGTGGATCATCAGTGTTAGAGCTAAAATTAGCATGTTTAAAGTGATTTTCATGCTTCCAGGGGCTCGGTAAGTGAAATAAATACCATTTGGAGGCATTTAATGTTCGAGCAAAAACGGCTGATTTTCGACAAAAGAGATAACACCCCCCATTGCGTCATGCTTCAGAAATGTGGAAAATGGTCCGTTTTCAAATGTTTTATTTTTGAACGTCAGTTCACATTTGTAGGTGGATCATCAGTGTTAGAGCTAAAATTAGCATGTTTAAAGTGATTTTCATGCTTCTTGGGGCCCAAAACACAAGATTTATGGAATGGTTAAAAGTGCATGAAAATGGCCAATTTACTCACTCTGAGTTCTCAAAAAGGGTTTCTTCACCCCGGGAAGTTAATTAAATACCATTTGGAGGCATTTAATGTTCGAGCAAAAACGGCTGATTTTCGACAAAAGAGATAACACCCCCCCATTACGTCATGCTTCAGAAATGTGGAAAATGGTCCGTTTTCAAATGTTTTATTTTTGAACGTCAGTTCACATTTGTAGGTGGATCATCAGTGTTAGAGCTAAAATTAGCATGTTTAAAGTGATTTTCATGCTTCCAGGGGCTCGGGAAGTGAAATAAATACCATTTGGAGGCATTTAATGTTCGAGCAAAAATGGCTGATTTTCGACAAAAGAGATAACACCCCCCCATTACGTCATGCTTCAGAAATGTGGAAAATGGTCCGTTTTCAAATGTTTTATTTTTGAACGTCAGTTCACATTTGTAGGTGGATCATCAATGTTAGAGCTAAAATTAGCATGTTTAAAGTGATTTTCATGCTTCCAGGGGCCCAAAACACAAGATTTATGGAATGGTTAAAAGTGCATGAAAATGGCCAATTTACTCACTCTGAGTTCTCAAAAAGGGTTTCTTCACCCCGGGAAGTTAATTAAATACCATTTGGAGGCATTTAATGTTAGAGCAAAAACGGCTGATTTTCGACAAAAGAGATAACACCCCCCATTACGTCATGCTTCAGAAATGTGAAAAATGGTCCGTTTTCAAATGTTTTATTTTTGAACGTCAGTTCACATTTGTAGGTGGATCATCAGTGTTAGAGCTAAAATTAGCATGTTTAAAGTGATTTTCATGCTTCCAGGGGCTCGGGAAGTGAAATAAATACCATTTGGAGGCATTTAATGTTCGAGCAAAAACGGCTGATTTTCGACAAAAGAGATAACACCCCCCCATTACGTCATGCTTCAGAAATGTGGAAAATGGTCCGTTTTCAAATGTTTTATTTTTGAACGTCAGTTCACATTTGTAGGTGGATCATCAGTGTTAGAGCTAAAATTAGCATGTTTAAAGTGATTTTCATGCTTCCAGGGGCTCGGTAAGTGAAATAAATACCATTTGGAGGCATTTAATGTTCGAGCAAAAACGGCTGATTTTCGACAAAAGAGATAACACCCCCCATTACGTCATGCTTCAGAAATGTGGAAAATGGTCCGTTTTCAAATGTTTTATTTTTGAACGTCAGTTCACATTTGTAGGTGGATCATCAGTGTTAAAGCTAAAATTAGCATGTTTAAAGTGATTTTCATGCTTCCAGGGGCCCAAAACACAAGATTTATGGAATGGTTAAAAGTGCATGAAAATGGCCAATTTACTCACTCTGAGTTCTCAAAAAAGGTTTCTTCACCCCGGGAAGTTAATTAAATACCATTTGGAGGCATTTAATGTTAGAGCAAAAACGGCTGATTTTCGACAAAAGAGATAACACCCCCCATTACGTCATGCTTCAGAAATGTGGAAAATGGTCCGTTTTCAAATGTTTTATTTTTGAACGTCAGTTCACATTTGTAGGTGGATCATCAGTGTTAGAGCTAAAATTAGCATGTTTAAAGTGATTTTCATGCTTCCAGGGGCTCGGTAAGTGAAATAAATACCATTTGGAGGCATTTAATGTTCGAGCAAAAACGGCTGATTTTCGACAAAAGAGATAACACCCCCCATTACGTCATGCTTCAGAAATGTGGAAAATGGTCCGTTTTCAAATGTTTTATTTTTTAACGTCAGTTCACATTTGTAGGTGGATCATCAGTGTTAGAGCTAAAATTAGCATGTTTAAAGTGATTTTCATGCTTCTTGGGGCCCAAAACACAAGATTTATGGAATGGTTAAAAGTGCATGAAAATGGCCAATTTACTCACTCTGAGTTCTCAAAAAGGGTTTCTTCACCCCGGGAAGTTAATTAAATACCATTTGGAGGCATTTAATGTTCGAGCAAAAACGGCTGATTTTCGACAAAAGAGATAACACCCCCCCATTACGTCATGCTTCAGAAATGTGGAAAATGGTCCGTTTTCAAATGTTTTATTTTTGAACGTCAGTTCACATTTGTAGGTGGATCATCAGTGTTAGAGCTAAAATTAGCATGTTTAAAGTGATTTTCATGCTTCCAGGGGCCCAAAACACAAGATTTATGGAATGGTTAAAAGTGCATGAAAATGGCCAATTTACTCACTCTGAGTTCTCAAAAAGGGTTTCTTCACCCCGGGAAGTTAATTAAATACCATTTGGAGGCATTTAATGTTAGAGCAAAAACGGCTGATTTTCGACAAAAGAGATTACACCCCCCCATTACGTCATGCTTCAGAAATGTGGAAAATGGTCCGTTTTCAAATGTTTTATTTTTGAACGTCAGTTCACATTTGTAGGTGGATCATCAGTGTTAGAGCTAAAATTAGCATGTTTAAAGTGATTTTCATGCTTCCAGGGGCTCAGGAAGTGAAATAAATACCATTTGGAGGCATTTAATGTTCGAGCAAAAACGGCTGATTTTCGACAAAAGAGATAACACCCCCCCATTACGTCATGCTTCAGAAATGTGGAAAATGGTCCGTTTTCAAATGTTTTATTTTTGAACGTCAGTTCACATTTGTAGGTGGATCATCAGTGTTAGAGCTAAAATTAGCATGTTTAAAGTGATTTTCATGCTTCTTGGGGCCCAAAACACAAGATTTATGGAATGGTTAAAAGTGCATGAAAATGGCCAATTTACTCACTCTGAGTTCTCAAAAAGGGTTTCTTCACCCCGGGAAGTTAATTAAATACCATTTGGAGGCATTTAATGTTCGAGCAAAAACGGCTGATTTTCGACAAAAGAGATAACACCCCCCATTACGTCATGCTTCAGAAATGTGGAAAATGGTCCGTTTTCAAATGTTTTATTTTTGAACGTCAGTTCACATTTGTAGGTGGATCATCAGTGTTAGAGCTAAAATTAGCATGTTTAAAGTGATTTTCATGCTTCCAGGGGCTCGGGAAGTGAAATAAATACCATTTGGAGGCATTTAATGTTCGAGCAAAAACGGCTGATTTTCGACAAAAGAGATAACACCCCCCCATTACGTCATGCTTCAGAAATGTGGAAAATGGTCTGTTTTCAAATGTTTTATTTTTGAACGTCAGTTCACATTTGTAGGTGGATCATCAGTGTTAGAGCTAAAATTAGCATGTTTAAAGTGATTTTCATGCTTCCAGGGGCTCGGGAAGTGAAATAAATACCATTTGGAGGCATTTAATGTTCGAGCAAAAACGGCTGATTTTCGACAAAAGAGATAACACCCCCCCATTACGTCATGCTTCAGAAATGTGGAAAATGGTCCGTTTTCAAATGTTTTATTTTTGAACGTCAGTTCACATTTGTAGGTGGATCATCAGTGTTAGAGCTAAAATTAGCATGTTTAAAGTGATTTTCATGCTTCCAGGGGCTAGGGAAGTGAAATAAATACAATTTGGAGGCATTTAATGTTCGAGCAAAAACGGCAGATTTTCGACAAAAGAGATAACACCCCCCCATTACGTCATGCTTCAGAAATGTGGAAAATGGTCCGTTTTCAAATGTTTTATTTTTGAACGTCAGTTCACATTTGTAGGTGGATCATCAGTGTTAGAGCTAAAATTAGCATGTTTAAAGTGATTTTCATGCTTCCAGGGGCTCGGGAAGTTAATTAAATTCCATTTGGAGGCATTTAATGTTCGAGCAAAAACGGCTGATTTTCGACAAAAGAGACAACACCCCCCCATTACGTCATGCTTCAGAAATGTGGAAAATGGTCCGTTTTCAAATGTTTTATTTTTGAACGTCAGTTCACATTTGTAGGTGTATCATCAGTGTTAGAGCTAAAATTAGCATGTTTAAAGTGATTTTCATGCTTCCAGGGGCCCAAAACACAAGATTTATGGAATGGTTAAAAGTGCATGAAAATGGCCAATTTACTCACTCTGAGTTCTCAAAAAGGGTTTCTTCACCCCGGGAAGTTAATTAAATACCATTTGGAGGCATTTAATGTTCGAGCAAAAACGGCTGATTTTCGACAAAAGAGATAACACCCCCCCATTACGTCATGCTTCAGAAATGTGGAAAATGGTCCGTTTTCAAATGTTTTATTTTTGAACGTCAGTTCACATTTGTAGGTGGATCATCAGTGTTAGAGCTAAAATTAGCATGTTTAAAGTGATTTTCATGCTTCCAGGGGCTCGGGAAGTGAAATAAATACCATTTGGAGGCATTTAATGTTCGAGCAAAAACGGCTGATTTTCGACAAAAGAGATAACACCCCCCCATTACGTCATGCTTCAGAAATGTGGAAAATGGTCCGTTTTCAAATGTTTTATTTTTGAACGTCAGTTCACATTTGTAGGTGGATCATCAGTGTTAGAGCTAAAATTAGCATGTTTAAAGTGATTTTCATGCTTCCAGGGGCTCGGGAAGTGAAATAAATACCATTTGGAGGCATTTAATGTTCGAGCAAAAACGGCTGATTTTCGACAAAAGAGATAACACCCCCCCATTACGTCATGCTTCAGAAATGTGGAAAATGGTCCGTTTTCAAATGTTTTATTTTTGAACGTCAGTTCACATTTGTAGGTGGATCATCAGTGTTAGAGCTAAAATTAGCATGTTTAAAGTGATTTTCATGCTTCCAGGGGCTCGGGAAGTGAAATAAATACCATTTGGAGGCATTTAATGTTCGAGCAAAAACGGCTGATTTTCGACAAAAGAGATAACACCCCCCCATTACGTCATGCTTCAGAAATGTGGAAAATGGTCCGTTTTCAAATGTTTTATTTTTGAACGTCAGTTCACATTTGTAGGTGGATCATCAGTGTTAGAGCTAAAATTAGCATGTTTAAAGTGATTTTCATGCTTCCAGGGGCTAGGGAAGTGAAATAAATACAATTTGGAGGCATTTAATGTTCGAGCAAAAACGGCTGATTTTCGACAAAAGAGATAACACCCCCCCATTACGTCATGCTTCAGAAATGTGGAAAATGGTCCGTTTTCAAATGTTTTATTTTTGAACGTCAGTTCACATTTGTAGGTGGATCATCAGTGTTAGAGCTAAAATTAGCATGTTTAAAGTGATTTTCATGCTTCCAGGGGCTTGGGAAGTTAATTAAATACCATTTGGAGGCATTTAATGTTAGAGCAAAAACGGCTGATTTTCGACAAAAGAGATAACACCCCCCCATTACGTCATGCTTCAGAAATGTGGAAAATGGTCCGTTTTCAAATGTTTTATTTTTGAACGTCATTTCACATTTGTAGGTGGATCATCAGTGTTAGAGCTAAAATTAGCATGTTTAAAGTGATTTTCATGCTTCCAGGGGCCCAAAACACAAGATTTATGGAATGGTTAAAAGTGCATGAAAATGGCCAATTTACTCACTCTGAGTTCTCAAAAAGGGTTTCTTCACCCCGGGAAGTTAATTAAATACCATTTGGAGGCATTTAATGTTAGAGCAAAAACGGCTGATTTTCGACAAAAGAGATTACACCCCCCCATTACGTCATGCTTCAGAAATGTGGAAAATGGTCCGTTTTCAAATGTTTTATTTTTGAACGTCAGTTCACATTTGTAGGTGGATCATCAGTGTTAGAGCTAAAATTAGCATGTTTAAAGTGATTTTCATGCTTCCAGGGGCTCAGGAAGTGAAATAAATACCATTTGGAGGCATTTAATGTTCGAGCAAAAACGGCTGATTTTCGACAAAAGAGATAACACCCCCCCATTACGTCATGCTTCAGAAATGTGGAAAATGGTCCGTTTTCAAATGTTTTATTTTTGAACGTCAGTTCACATTTGTAGGTGGATCATCAGTGTTAGAGCTAAAATTAGCATGTTTAAAGTGATTTTCATGCTTCTTGGGGCCCAAAACACAAGATTTATGGAATGGTTAAAAGTGCATGAAAATGGCCAATTTACTCACTCTGAGTTCTCAAAAAGGGTTTCTTCACCCCGGGAAGTTAATTAAATACCATTTGGAGGCATTTAATGTTCGAGCAAAAACGGCTGATTTTCGACAAAAGAGATAACACCCCCCATTACGTCATGCTTCAGAAATGTGGAAAATGGTCCGTTTTCAAATGTTTTATTTTTGAACGTCAGTTCACATTTGTAGGTGGATCATCAGTGTTAGAGCTAAAATTAGCATGTTTAAAGTGATTTTCATGCTTCCAGGGGCTCGGGAAGTGAAATAAATACCATTTGGAGGCATTTAATGTTCGAGCAAAAACGGCTGATTTTCGACAAAAGAGATAACACCCCCCCATTACGTCATGCTTCAGAAATGTGGAAAATGGTCTGTTTTCAAATGTTTTATTTTTGAACGTCAGTTCACATTTGTAGGTGGATCATCAGTGTTAGAGCTAAAATTAGCATGTTTAAAGTGATTTTCATGCTTCCAGGGGCTCGGGAAGTGAAATAAATACCATTTGGAGGCATTTAATGTTCGAGCAAAAACGGCTGATTTTCGACAAAAGAGATAACACCCCCCCATTACGTCATGCTTCAGAAATGTGGAAAATGGTCCGTTTTCAAATGTTTTATTTTTGAACGTCAGTTCACATTTGTAGGTGGATCATCAGTGTTAGAGCTAAAATTAGCATGTTTAAAGTGATTTTCATGCTTCCAGGGGCTAGGGAAGTGAAATAAATACAATTTGGAGGCATTTAATGTTCGAGCAAAAACGGCAGATTTTCGACAAAAGAGATAACACCCCCCCATTACGTCATGCTTCAGAAATGTGGAAAATGGTCCGTTTTCAAATGTTTTATTTTTGAACGTCAGTTCACATTTGTAGGTGGATCATCAGTGTTAGAGCTAAAATTAGCATGTTTAAAGTGATTTTCATGCTTCCAGGGGCTCGGGAAGTTAATTAAATTCCATTTGGAGGCATTTAATGTTCGAGCAAAAACGGCTGATTTTCGACAAAAGAGACAACACCCCCCCATTACGTCATGCTTCAGAAATGTGGAAAATGGTCCGTTTTCAAATGTTTTATTTTTGAACGTCAGTTCACATTTGTAGGTGTATCATCAGTGTTAGAGCTAAAATTAGCATGTTTAAAGTGATTTTCATGCTTCCAGGGGCCCAAAACACAAGATTTATGGAATGGTTAAAAGTGCATGAAAATGGCCAATTTACTCACTCTGAGTTCTCAAAAAGGGTTTCTTCACCCCGGGAAGTTAATTAAATACCATTTGGAGGCATTTAATGTTCGAGCAAAAACGGCTGATTTTCGACAAAAGAGATAACACCCCCCCATTACGTCATGCTTCAGAAATGTGGAAAATGGTCCGTTTTCAAATGTTTTATTTTTGAACGTCAGTTCACATTTGTAGGTGGATCATCAGTGTTAGAGCTAAAATTAGCATGTTTAAAGTGATTTTCATGCTTCCAGGGGCTCGGGAAGTGAAATAAATACCATTTGGAGGCATTTAATGTTCGAGCAAAAACGGCTGATTTTCGACAAAAGAGATAACACCCCCCCATTACGTCATGCTTCAGAAATGTGGAAAATGGTCCGTTTTCAAATGTTTTATTTTTGAACGTCAGTTCACATTTGTAGGTGGATCATCAGTGTTAGAGCTAAAATTAGCATGTTTAAAGTGATTTTCATGCTTCCAGGGGCTCGGGAAGTGAAATAAATACCATTTGGAGGCATTTAATGTTCGAGCAAAAACGGCTGATTTTCGACAAAAGAGATAACACCCCCCCATTACGTCATGCTTCAGAAATGTGGAAAATGGTCCGTTTTCAAATGTTTTATTTTTGAACGTCAGTTCACATTTGTAGGTGGATCATCAGTGTTAGAGCTAAAATTAGCATGTTTAAAGTGATTTTCATGCTTCCAGGGGCTCGGGAAGTGAAATAAATACCATTTGGAGGCATTTAATGTTCGAGCAAAAACGGCTGATTTTCGACAAAAGAGATAACACCCCCCCATTACGTCATGCTTCAGAAATGTGGAAAATGGTCCGTTTTCAAATGTTTTATTTTTGAACGTCAGTTCACATTTGTAGGTGGATCATCAGTGTTAGAGCTAAAATTAGCATGTTTAAAGTGATTTTCATGCTTCCAGGGGCTAGGGAAGTGAAATAAATACAATTTGGAGGCATTTAATGTTCGAGCAAAAACGGCTGATTTTCGACAAAAGAGATAACACCCCCCCATTACGTCATGCTTCAGAAATGTGGAAAATGGTCCGTTTTCAAATGTTTTATTTTTGAACGTCAGTTCACATTTGTAGGTGGATCATCAGTGTTAGAGCTAAAATTAGCATGTTTAAAGTGATTTTCATGCTTCCAGGGGCTTGGGAAGTTAATTAAATACCATTTGGAGGCATTTAATGTTAGAGCAAAAACGGCTGATTTTCGACAAAAGAGATAACACCCCCCCATTACGTCATGCTTCAGAAATGTGGAAAATGGTCCGTTTTCAAATGTTTTATTTTTGAACGTCATTTCACATTTGTAGGTGGATCATCAGTGTTAGAGCTAAAATTAGCATGTTTAAAGTGATTTTCATGCTTCCAGGGGCTCGGGAAGTTAATTAAATACCATTTGGAGGCATTTAATGTTCGAGCAAAAACTGCTGATTTTCGACAAAAGAGACAACACCCCCCCATTACGTCATGCTTCAGAAATGTGGAAAATGGTCCGTTTTCAAATGTTTTATTTTTGAACGTCAGTTCACATTTGTAGGTGGATCATCAGTGTTAGAGCTAAAATTAGCATGTTTAAAGTGATTTTCATGCTTCCAGGGGCCCAAAACACAAGATTTATGGAATGGTTAAAAGTGCATGAAAATGGCCAATTTACTCACTCTGAGTTCTCAAAAAGGGTTTCTTCACCCCGGGAAGTTAATTAAATACCATTTGGAGGCATTTAATGTTAGAGCAAAAACGGCTGATTTTCGACAAAAGAGATAACACCCCCCCATTACGCCATGCTTCAGAAATGTGGAAAATGGTCCGTTTTCAAATGTTTTATTTTTGAATGTCAGTTCACATTTGTAGGTGGATCATCAGTGTTAGAGCTAAAATTAGCATGTTTAAAGTGATTTTCATGCTTCCAGGGGCTCGGGAAGTTAATTAAATACCATTTGGAGGCATTTAATGTTCGAGCAAAAACGGCTGATTTTCGGCAAAAGAGATAACACCCCCCATTACGTCATGCTTCAGAAATGTGGAAAACGGTCCGTTTTCAAATGTTTTATTTTTGAACGTCAGTTCACATTTGTAGGTGGATCATCAGTGTTAGATCTAAAATTAGCATGTTTAAAGTGATTTTCATGCTTCCAGGGGCTCGGGAAGTTAATTAAATACCATTTGGAGGCATTTAATGTTAGAGCAAAAATGGCTGATTTTCGACAAAAGAGATAACACCCCCCCATTACGTCATGCTTCAGAAATGTGGAAAATGGTCCGTTTTCAAATGTTTTATTTTTGAACGTCAGTTCACATTTGTAGGTGGATCATCAGTGTTAGAGCTAAAATTAGCATGTTTAAAGTGATTTTCATGCTTCCAGGGGCCCAAAACACAAGATTTATGGAATGGTTAAAAGTGCATGAAAATGGCCAATTTACTCACTCTGAGTTCTCAAAAAGGGTTTCTTCACCCCGGGAAGTTAATTAAATACCATTTGGAGGCATTTAATGTTCGAGCAAAAACGGCTGATTTTCGACAAAAGAGATAACACCCCCCCATTACGTCATGCTTCAGAAATGTGGAAAATGGTCCGTTTTCAAATGTTTTATTTTTGAACGTCAGTTCACATTTGTAGGTGGATCATCAGTGTTAGAGCTAAAATTAGCATGTTTAAAGTGTTTTTCATGCTTCCAGGGGCCCAAAACACAAGATTTATGGAATGGTTAAAAGTGCATGAAAATGGCCAATTTACTCACTCTGAGTTCTCAAAAAGGGTTTCTTCACCCCGGGAAGTTAATTAAATACCATTTGGAGGCATTTAATTTTCGAGCAAAAACGGCTGATTTTCGACAAAAGAGATAACACCCCCCCATTACGTCATGCTTCAGAAATGTGGAAAATGGTCCGTTTTCAAATGTTTTATTTTTGAACGTCAGTTCACATTTGTAGGTGGATCATCAGTGTTAGAGCTAAAATTAGCATGTTTAAAGTGATTTTCATGCTTCCAGGGGCCCAAAACACAAGATTTATGGAATGGTTAAAAGTGCATGAAAATGGCCAATTTACTCACTCTGAGTTCTCAAAAAGGGTTTCTTCACCCCGGGAAGTTAATTAAATACCATTTGGAGGCATTTAATGTTCGAGCAAAAACGGCTGATTTTCGACAAAAGAGATAACACCCCCCCATTACGTCATGCTTCAGAAATGTGGAAAATGGTCCGTTTTCAAATGTTTTATTTTTGAACGTCAGTTCACATTTGTAGGTGGATCATCAGTGTTAGAGCTAAAATTAGCATGTTTAAAGTGATTTTCATGCTTCCAGGGGCTCGGGAAGTTAATTAAATACCATTTGGAGGCATTTAATGTTAGAGCAAAAACGGCTGATTTTCGACAAAAGAGATAACACCCCCCCATTACGTCATGCTTCAGAAATGTGGAAAATGGTCCGTTTTCAAATGTTTTATTTTTGAACGTCAGTTCACATTTGTAGGTGGATCATCAGTGTTAGAGCTAAAATTAGCATGTTTAAAGTGATTTTCATGCTTCCAGGGGCCCAAAACACAAGATTTATGGAATGGTTAAAAGTGCATGAAAATGGCCAATTTACTCACTCTGAGTTCTCAAAAAGGGGTTCTTCACCCCGGGAAGTTAATTAAATACCATTTGGAGGCATTTAATGTTCGAGCAAAAACGGCTGATTTTCGACAAAAGAGATAACACCCCCCCATTACGTCATGCTTCAGAAATGTGGAAAATGGTCCGTTTTCAAATGTTTTATTTTTGAACGTCAGTTCACATTTGTAGGTGGATCATCAGTGTTAGAGCTAAAATTAGCATGTTTAAAGTGATTTTCATGCTTCCAGGGGCCCAAAACACAAGATTTATGGAATGGTTAAAAGTGCATGAAAATGGCCAATTTACTCACTCTGAGTTCTCAAAAAGGGTTTCTTCACCCCGGGAAGTTAATTAAATACCATTTGGAGGCATTTAATGTTCGAGCAAAAACGGCTGATTTTCGACAAAAGAGATAACACCCCCCCATTACGTCATGCTTCAGAAATGTGGAAAATGGTCCGTTTTCAAATGTTTTATTTTTGAACGTCAGTTCACATTTGTAGGTGGATCATCAGTGTTAGAGCTAAAATTTGCATGTTTAAAGTGATTTTCATGCTTCCAGGGGCTCGGGAAGTGAAATAAATACCATTTGGAGGCATTTAATGTTCGAGCAAAAACGGCTGATTTTCCACAAAAGAGATAACACCCCCCCATTACGTCATGCTTCAGAAATGTGGAAAATGGTCCGTTTTCAAATGTTTTATTTTTGAACGTCAGTTCACATTTGTAGGTGGATCATCAGTGTTAGAGCTAAAATTAGCATGTTTAAAGTGATTTTCATGCTTCCAGGGCCCAAAACACAAGATTTATGGAATGGTTAAAAGTGCATGAAAATGGCCAATTTACTCACTCTGAGTTCTCAAAAAGGGTTTCTTCACCCCGGGAAGTTAATTAAATACCATTTGGAGGCATTTAATGTTCGAGCAAAAACGGCTGATTTTCGACAAAAGAGATAACACCCCCCCATTACGTCATGCTTCAGAAATGTGGAAAATGGTCCGTTTTCAAATGTTTTATTTTTGAACGTCAGTTCACATTTGTAGGTGGATCATCAGTGTTAGAGCTAAAATTATCATGTTTAAAGTGATTTTCATGCTTCCAGGGGCCCAAAACACAAGATTTATGGAATGGTTAAAAGTGCATGAAAATGGCCAATTTACTCACTCTGAGTTCTCAAAAAGGGTTTCTTCACCCCGGGAAGTTAATTAAATACCATTTGGAGGCATTTAATGTTAGAGCAAAAACGGCTGATTTTCGACAAAAGAGATAACACCCCCCCATTACGTCATGCTTCAGAAATGTGGAAAATGGTCCGTTTTCAAATGTTTTATTTTTGAACGTCAGTTCACATTTGTAGGTGGATCATCAGTGTTAGAGCTAAAATTAGCATGTTTAAAGTGATTTTCATGCTTCCAGGGGCTCGGGAAGTTAATTAAATACCATTTGGAGGCATTTAATGTTAGAGCAAAAACGGCTGATTTTCGACAAAAGAGATAACACCCCCCCATTACGTCATGCTTCAGAAATGTGGAAAATGGTCCGTTTTCAAATGTTTTATTTTTGAACGTCAGTTCACATTTGTAGGTGGATCATCAGTGTTAGAGCTAAAATTAGCATGTTTAAAGTGATTTTCATGCTTCCAGGGGCCCAAAACACAAGATTTATGGAATGGTTAAAAGTGCATGAAAATGGCCAATTTACTCACTCTGAGTTCTCAAAAAGGGTTTCTTCACCCCGGGAAGTTAATTAAATACCATTTGGAGGCATTTAATGTTCGAGCAAAAACGGCTGATTTTCGACAAAAGAGATAACACCCCCCCCATTACGTCATGCTTCAGAAATGTGGAAAATGGTCCGTTTTCAAATGTTTTATTTTTGAACGTCAGTTCACATTTGTAGGTGGATCATCAGTGTTAGAGCTAAAATTAGCATGTTTAAAGTGATTTTCATGCTTCCAGGGGCTCGGGAAGTGAAATAAATACCATTTGGAGGCATTTAATGTTCAAGCAAAAACGGCTGATTTTCGACAAAAGAGATAACACCCCCCCATTACGTCATGCTTCAGAAATGTGGAAATGGTCCATTTTCAAATGTTTTATTTTTGAACGTCAGTTCACATTTGTAGGTGGATCATCAGTGTTAGAGCTAAAATTAGCATGTTTAAAGTGATTTTCATGCTTCCAGGGCCCAAAACACAAGATTTATGGAATGGTTAAAAGTGCATGAAAATGGCCAATTTACTCACTCTGAGTTCTCAAAAAGGGTTTCTTCACCCCGGAAGTTAATTAAATACCATTTGGAGGCATTTAATGTTAGAGCAAAAACGGCTGATTTTCGACAAAAGAGATAACACCCCCCCATTACGTCATGCTTCAGAAATGTGGAAAATGGTCCGTTTTCAAATGTTTTATTTTTGAACGTCAGTTCACATTTGTAGGTGGATCATCAGTGTTAGAGCTAAAATTAGCATGTTTAAAGTGATTTTCATGCTTCCAGGGGCTCGGGAAGTTAATTAAATACCATTTGGAGGCATTTAATGTTCGAGCAAAAACGGCTGATTTTCGACAAAAGAGACAACACCCCCCCATTACGTCATGCTTCAGAAATGTGGAAAATGGTCCGTTTTCAAATGTTTTATTTTTGAACGTCAGTTCACATTTGTAGGTGGATCATCAGTGTTAGAGCTAAAATTAGCATGTTTAAAGTGATTTTCATGCTTCCAGGGGCCCAAAACACAAGATTTATGGAATGGTTAAAAGTGCATGAAAATGGCCAATTTACTCACTCTGAGTTCTCAAAAAGGGTTTCTTCACCCCGGGAAGTTAATTAAATACCATTTGGAGGCATTTAATGTTAGAGCAAAAACGGCTGATTTTCGACAAAAGAGATAACACCCCCCCATTACGCCATGCTTCAGAAATGTGGAAAATGGTCCGTTTTCAAATGTTTTATTTTTGAATGTCAGTTCACATTTGTAGGTGGATCATCAGTGTTAGAGCTAAAATTAGCATGTTTAAAGTGATTTTCATGCTTCCAGGGGCTCGGGAAGTTAATTAAATACCATTTGGAGGCATTTAATGTTCGAGCAAAAACGGCTGATTTTCGACAAAAGAGATAACACCCCCCATTACGTCATGCTTCAGAAATGTGGAAAATGGTCCGTTTTCAAATGTTTTATTTTTGAACGTCAGTTCACATTTGTAGGTGGATCATCAGTGTTAGAGCTAAAATTAGCATGTTTAAAGTGATTTTCATGCTTCCAGGGGCTCGGGAAGTTAATTAAATACCATTTGGAGGCATTTAATGTTAGAGCAAAAATGGCTGATTTTCGACAAAAGAGATAACACCCCCCCATTACGTCATGCTTCAGAAATGTGGAAAATGGTCCGTTTTCAAATGTTTTATTTTTGAACGTCAGTTCACATTTGTAGGTGGATCATCAGTGTTAGAGCTAAAATTAGCATGTTTAAAGTGATTTTCATGCTTCCAGGGGCCCAAAACACAAGATTTATGGAATGGTTAAAAGTGCATGAAAATGGCCAATTTACTCACTCTGAGTTCTCAAAAAGGGTTTCTTCACCCCGGGAAGTTAATTAAATACCATTTGGAGGCATTTAATGTTCGAGCAAAAACGGCTGATTTTCGACAAAAGAGATAACACCCCCCCATTACGTCATGCTTCAGAAATGTGGAAAATGGTCCGTTTTCAAATGTTTTATTTTTGAACGTCAGTTCACATTTGTAGGTGGATCATCAGTGTTAGAGCTAAAATTAGCATGTTTAAAGTGATTTTCATGCTTCCAGGGGCCCAAAACACAAGATTTATGGAATGGTTAAAAGTGCATGAAAATGGCCAATTTACTCACTCTGAGTTCTCAAAAAGGGTTTCTTCACCCCGGGAAGTTAATTAAATACCATTTGGAGGCATTTAATTTTCGAGCAAAAACGGCTGATTTTCGACAAAAGAGATAACACCCCCCCCATTACGTCATGCTTCAGAAATGTGGAAAATGGTCCGTTTTCAAATGTTTTATTTTTGAACGTCAGTTCACATTTGTAGGTGGATCATCAGTGTTAGAGCTAAAATTAGCATGTTTAAAGTGATTTTCATGCTTTCAGGGGCCCAAAACACAAGATTTATGGAATGGTTAAAAGTGCATGAAAATGGCCAATTTACTCACTCTGAGTTCTCAAAAAGGGTTTCTTCACCCCGGGAAGTTAATTAAATACCATTTGGAGGCATTTAATGTTCGAGCAAAAACGGCTGATTTTCGACAAAAGAGATAACACCCCCCCATTACGTCATGCTTCAGAAATGTGGAAAATGGTCCGTTTTCAAATGTTTTATTTTTGAACGTCAGTTCACATTTGTAGGTGGATCATCAGTGTTAGAGCTAAAATTAGCATGTTTAAAGTGATTTTCATGCTTCCAGGGGCTCGGGAAGTTAATTAAATACCATTTGGAGGCATTTAATGTTAGAGCAAAAACGGCTGATTTTCGACAAAAGAGATAACACCCCCCCATTACGTCATGCTTCAGAAATGTGGAAAATGGTCCGTTTTCAAATGTTTTATTTTTGAACGTCAGTTCACATTTGTAGGTGGATCATCAGTGTTAGAGCTAAAATTAGCATGTTTAAAGTGATTTTCATGCTTCCAGGGGCCCAAAACACAAGATTTATGGAATGGTTAAAAGTGCATGAAAAAGGCCAATTTACTCACTCTGAGTTCTCAA